>NW_005871225.1:637853-803861 GCF_000147115.1 Myotis lucifugus | reverse complement strand
CGGCAACTGCAACCCCAGCCTGGCGACCGCGAGCGGCGGCGGCATCAGCGCTGGCGGCGGCGGCGCCTCCAGCACCCCCATCCCCGCGAGCACCGGCAGCGGCGGCGGCAGCAGCAGCAGCAGCAGTAGCAGCAGTAGCAGCAGCAGCAGCAGCAGCAGCAGCAGTAGCAGCAGCAGCTGCGGCCCCCTCCCTGGGAAACCCGTGTACTCGACCCCGTCCCCAGTGGAAAACACCCCCCAGAATAATGAGTGCAAAATGGTGGATCTGAGGGGGGCCAAAGTGGCTTCGTTCACGGTGGAGGGCTGCGAGCTGATCTGCCTGCCCCAGGCGTTCGACCTGTTCCTGAAGCACTTGGTGGGGGGCTTGCACACGGTCTACACCAAGCTGAAGCGGCTGGAGATCACGCCGGTGGTGTGCAACGTGGAGCAGGTTCGCATCCTGAGGGGACTGGGAGCCATCCAGCCCGGAGTGAACCGCTGCAAACTCATCTCCAGGAAGGACTTCGAGACCCTCTACAATGACTGCACCAACGCCAGGTAAAGGGGGGCGGGGGAGCCTCCGCCACCCGGGGTCCCTTCCCACCCTCCTCCTGCCCCTGCCCCAGCTCCTTTCCAGATGCCGCTCGCTCCGCGCGCCCGCGAGCCGCGCGCCCCGGGGAGTGCGGCCCTCCGTGCCCCGTCCTCGGGGCTGACCGGCCGCTCCCGACCCTCAGAGAAGTTGCCACCTCGCCCAGCCCAGATCTCGTTCTTCCCGCCCGGTCCGCCCCTTGTCCGCCTGCCCACAGGGACTTGGCTGCTGGGGTACGCGGGAACCCCAAGCCTGGGGGCGGAGGGGAGGGGAGGGAGGAGGACGGTGCCTTTCCAGGAGTCACAGTCCCTCCCCGGGCCGCCCCAGCGCCTGTGGTCCCCGTTCAGCGCGCTGCCCTGGTGTGCGCTCCCTCGGACCCGGGCTCCACCGGGAGCCCAGGGACACCGGCGGGGCTTGTCTGCAGCACCGAGTGGTGTCCGGGGGGCGGGGGAGGTCGTGACCCTGCCAGGCAGGGTTCGGGAAGCAGGAGGACACGCTTTGGGTGAAGGGCCGGAAAGGTCGTCTCGGGAGTGGGCCACTTGGAGGTCGGGAGGGGAAGGACCTCAGAGGCCATGGGCCCCGGGCAATCCCGGGGGACCCGCTGCGAGTTCAGCCCCAAACCCTGAAGGGGAGCCTGCCGAGGGGAGGGGTCTGTGTGTGCGCGCATGTGTGCGAGTGTCCGCGTGTGAGCGTGTGCGTGTGCAAAGCAGATAATACGTTTGCCCCGGGGCAGATGCAAGGGGGCCGGCAGGTTTTCTTCTGTAAGGGGAGGTGATCGGGTGCCTGTGACTCTGGGAAGCTGAACTGGAGACGCGGGCAAGGAAGACCACAGCTCTCACTCTCTCCCTCGCTCTCTCTCTCTTTCTCAACAAACTGCCCTTTCTTTGCTTTTCTTCTCTTTTCTCTTTTCTTTTCTCTTCTTTTCTTTTCTTTTCTTTTCTTTTTTTTTCTTTCTTTTCTTTTCTTTTCTTTCTCCCTTTCTCTTCTCTTCTCTTCTCTTCTTTCTTTTCTTTTCTTTCTCCCTTTCTCTTCTCTTCTCTTCTCTTCTCTTCTCTTCTCTTCTCTTCTCTTCTCTTCTCTTCTCTTCTCTTCTCTTCTCTTCTCTGTCTTCTTCTCTGTCTTTTCTTCCTTCTCTTAAATTTAAGGTTAGTAGCTCACGAATGAGCAGGTGCAGGCTTTGCGCTGGGATGCTCTTTGGATCCCTGTACTGGAGCCTGAGTGGTGGCTTCCCCATCCCAGCAAAGCGCGCGAATCCTGGAGGCCAGAGGACCGGGAGCCGGGCCAGACCAGTTTTATGCTAATGAACATGCACTGGGGGAGGATCTACCCAGAGGGGGCGGGAGTGGGGTAACTTGTCAGTTTCGGGGTAGAAATGGCCATTTCGCCCGCTTTCACAGTTCTCTTTGTCCCCACTGTTCGCTGCGGAGCGGAAAGTTCAGTTGTCAGGAGAAAGCGAGTAGGGAAAGTTGGAGACCAGAAGCGGGAGCGTGAGAACTCCGCGCAGAACCTGCGCGGAGACTTCCATGTCCTCCCAATAAGTTTAAAGACCGGGAGAAGGAACAGAGCTTTACTCTTTTAGGGTGTGTGCCCCTAGTAGGACTAGGGAAACTGAGGTGGGAAGGAGAGAGGGGTAGGACGCGACCAGCACGAAACCGAGGTGGAAAAGCGAAATCTTTCTTGGTAGAAAAAAGAAGACTCCTGGCTAGTGCCCCCAAAGGCTATAAGACAAAAAAGATCAACTCCGACTCAACAAACGTCCCATCCTAACCTAGCCAGAAACTTTTCGAGTTTATTGACCATTATTTGCGTGGGGGTGGGGGGGAGGGATGAATGTATGTCTGTGTTTTTGAACCTTTATTTCAACTATTTTGGGGCGAATGCTCAGAGCGCGCGCGCGTGTTTACTGACGTGCGCGTGTCCAAGAGTATGGACAGGTGGCAGTAAAGATTGAGGGGGAACCTTGATCACTAAACGTCATTTACGGAGATAATTGGAGTCCTTGGACGTACAGAAGATAACACATTTGCCAAAAATCCTTTGTTACAACTATTAGAATCAGGGCAGAAAATTGTTCCGGAGGAGTTGTTATACAGAATGCTAGCTGAAATTTGAAGCCAGTTAAGATATGATTGTTATAAAATTGTCTATTCTATCCAGTAAACTGAAGCGCCTACTGTTTTTCTCTTTAGTAATTGAATCACTGTGCTCTGGAATCCCTCTTTGTGTTTCTTACAGCATGCACTGTACTAGATAATTAATGGCCATTTCACATAACACAAAAAAATTGCTAGAGAAAACTTCCTTCAATGACTGCAGTGTTATAATCAATGTAAAGCAGGTAGTGTTACACCTCTTACAGTTATTCCCTTGTCGTTGTGTGTGTGTGTTTCTGAAATTTTTGCTTAGACTTTGAAATTGAAGTCCTCTCCACATGAATGGGGAATATTCTTAAAGTTATTGGCAACATTTCTTAGTGGGTTTTTTTTTTCTTTCTGAGGTTAAAAATTGCTCCCTGGACTTTTAGAGCCAAGATAAGTTAACTCCAGTAGAACTGTTTATCCCTTCAAAAATATATTATTAATACTCTAATATATTTCAATCACCTGGTCTTTCAATTCAATATGTTACTCTAAAACTCTCTTTCAGGTTATTTTTAAATGATACCTGGTAAGTTTGTGGAGTTACTATTGCATTTTGATCTTTTATCAACTACAGTAGTTGCTGAAACCCGTTAACCTTCGAAGATGTGTAATTGCAGATATCTACCTAGGTTTTCCTAACCCTGCCAATGACTAAGGAAAAATAAAACTTATCATTGAACTCTCTTTCACCAAAATATACTGTTTATAGTGTAATGCATTATTATTTTACACGATAAGTGCTATTGTCTTATTTCTTAACTTTAAAAGTAATACCTAAAATATTTGGCATCTTGAATTTTAAAAACTAAAATTACTTTTTTTTCATTCAAGTCCAGTTTATGCCTTTGCGATTAAGATCTTTTTTCATTCACTTAAATATATTGATTTCTTTCATTCTGGTTTCTTTCTCTGGCTACTTAAGAAACTAAAAGAATAATTTATGCAGAGGATAAGAGAAATTGTACAAAAAATCAAACTCTATAAAACAGTATATGCATAGTGTATAAAAAACATTAAATTTTAGCACTTTCAGCTTTTTATAGAACATTATCTAATTATGTGTCTTGATAGCATTCATATACCAGGGAATCTGAGGAACCAAAATTATGTTAAAGAAAAGAAAGGTTCAAAAACTTATTCAAAGTGGCTCAGTAAGTTAGTAACAAACCTTAGGATGGGTTTAATTTGCTTGGGGCTATTGCATCAGTGCGCTGTCTATGAAAACTAGAATAAATGTTGGAGCCTTCTGTCATTACCACAAGGAGATGAAACAGAGACTATCACCTGCTTGATAGTAAAGCCAGTAGTAAGGGTCTCAAAACATGAAAGAAAATAGAAGGAAATATATTTAAAAGTTGTCAGAGGACCAAGTCTGACCTTGATCAGCTTCCTTCAATTATTATTTTTAAACTAAACACTAGTTGCATGAACTTGACTGTTGCAACAGAGGTCACTGAATTAATTGGTAAGCATTAAACAACAGCAAAAATAAGAAATTATGTACATGGCCATGTCTCTGTAGAAGTCAGTCTCTTATTTATAGTTTTGGGTTAGGATGCAAATTTTCTGTGACTTCAGGTTTTCAGAAGTGAATCTTCTTTATTTTATCTAAAATAGTTATTTTATTTTTTTAGTATCGCCAGAAGATGATTTTGTCTCAGGATCTTTCAAACCAGATTGTGATTTTGGTACTATGTAGCCCTAGATTTGTAGAGTTTTAAACTTGAATAGATCCCAGTTAGTTTTATCAGATATTTTATATGCATATAACATATATTCACAAACAGTATTCTTTTGTCTTAAAAGTTAATACCATTCATAGACTGCAAATCCAAAGACTTTGCAAGTCTTTTTTAGTTAAGTAGTAATATATGGATGCAATTTTAATATAAGAAGTATAAAATGCTTTCTAATTCTTGGCTCTATTTTTTTAATCAGTAGTTTTAATAAAGATGGCACATGGAACCAGTCTATATTTAACACTTACCCCGTTGCATACTTTTCAATGCCATGCACTTATAAACTTATGCATTCACATAGAAAGTTTCAACACAAATACAGATTTACTTCTAACAGATAATTATATTACTTGGCACAGATAAATTTAAAAATTACTTCAAATGAAGAGAGACTGTGCTTTTGAAGTTTTTGTATTACAGTTGATTAATGGCTCCTATAAAGCCTAATGTTTCTTTTTATAACATTTCAAAAAGAATATGGCATAATTAGAAGACTGAGGCCTAAACATAAAAGTTTGTTTGGTTCCACCACTTATTTATGTATACATAAAAAATGTTAGTAAATTATAATTTAATAACTAGTATATAAATAAAATCTAAGAATGTTATAACTTAGGATTTACATTGTTCAGTCAAATTATATTACAAAATACAAATTCTTGAGTTATTTGGATAATGTCTTTCAAAACTGTTGTTTTTCTTGGAGTTAATCTCCAGTAATATTATAGTTATTATTATGAAAAGTGAACATAGAAGATGGTTTACTTTTGAACTCCACAGATTATTAGCTAATGCTCTGAGACACACTGTAATTTGCACCTATGATAATTTATTTTGTGAAGCTTCAAATATTTTTGTCGAATAAACTATATGACAAGCTTTTTTTGAAGAATTCCACTACATATTTTTTTGTATTTGCATTTAATACACAATTTTAACTCCTCATTTTTTAAGTCCAAATCTGCTGTTATTTTTTGTTTAATGTACTACATTTCACAGAAGTTGCATATAAACTATTGAGGCCAATATTAGCCACTCTCTTTTTGCCTCACTACCTCCCCCAACCTCCTGAGATGTGACATCCAATATTGATTAAAGTCTTGGCTGGATTTGAGCATAAATCACTCTTCTCTTTGCTGATTTACCATGTGTGATTCACCCGCATAGGAAAACATAATATGCTTTATTGTTTCTCATTTGATGTTTTGTTTTCGAAATGTTAGTAGCATTTGTAAATTAGCTTAGTGTGGAACTAAGTAGTTGTTATTTTAGTAAGAATTTTCATTTTAACTATCAAGTAGTATTATTTTATCTTTTCAAATTATTCTACGAAGTTGTTTCAGAGTTGCCTTTGTTAATCAAATTAAATAATAATTTAAGTTGCATTGTATTAGAAACATAGAACACAGGTATAACAAAATATAGTAAGGAATGTAAGAAATGAAACTCTCACAGGTTGTAAACTGTCACTTTGAATCTTTGCCTGAAGAAATTCATTTGAAGTGTGCCTTCTAAATAGGTACAGGTAAGTCTAACAGATTTCACTAAACATTTTGATTTTAAGGCGTTTGTTAGTTGGTTCTCTAAAAAAGGTAAATGTTGTCTAAATTTTATCTCTCACGGATTTCATTTTTAGATTGTTCACACACAAACAAGTTATATCAAGTTATGTACCTTTGAATGACAGGAAATGTAAAAATTTGATATTAAGTTTTAGGTATTTTAGTATATAATTAAGATAAAATTTATTATTTTATGTGTGAACTGTTACAAGAATAGAATGACCTTAGCAAGTGTCAGATGTGCCATTCTCTTAACTACTGAGTTACTGCATTGTGATTGGTTTTATACACACACACACACACACACACACACACACACACACACATTAATACATACATATACATCCTTGTCTAAATGCTGCAGCATAAAAATTTTAGCTGACAATACAAGTATATTTACATTTCAGGCTTTCAGTTCATTAAGAGCCTCTTTTCCATTATATTTGTAATGGTCGATAATTTATTTTTAATAAAGAAAATCTTGCATTAAAAGCCCACCTCTAGAGTTCAGATCAGTGTAATATCAAAGGCTCTGATTTGCATAGATACATCTCAGGTATATCAGAGGCTCTGTGAGCCTACCTTGTGCTCAAGTTCCAGTCAAAAGTAGGTTTTTGCTACATAGCTGTCGTTTAAAATAACTTTTAATTGCTGCTATTTGCTTTTTAGTATATGTCACAGTAGAGAAAACACTTTTATTAGAATAGTGTAGTTAGTTTACCAAGTCATTTCTTTGTAAAACAAGAACACTAAAGGTAGAATGTTTATATTTGGCCTAATAACCAGTTATTATTAGATTAATTATGGGTCACTTCATGTTGATGCACTTGTTTACTTTGAGAGGTTTGGAGACTTTTAAGACTGTGTCTACTATTTCTCATTCATGATTCACTTTATATTTAAATGTGCAAATGACTATGAACGGACTTTTCTATCTGGTATAAATTAGTCAATTAGGCAATCAATGAAAGCTCATTTTTCCCCCAAAATTAATGATGGAACTAAAATTAGTGGAATAAAATAGCAGATAAATGTCATATAACATATAATATAATCACATATAGAAAATGACCTGTATCACCACTTAATCCACATTCAGGAAACTTAAACCAAGTGCACTTTGTATTTCTTGTGTATTCTGATTTGGATTATATGATAACAGGATTCTAATTTATCCATTAAAAAATTCATACATAGATTTTTCTAAGTTGGATATTGAAATGGCCAAGGACTGAATTTTGTTAAAGGTGTGGCACTGTTGCTTTTCTGAGTCAAATTAGGTTGGATTTGATCCAGGATATCAAGCTGGGATTCTTTTGCACATTTTAATGTACGTGACTTGAGTGAAAGTTGTCAAAGATAACTTACTAAACTGGAAAACTCACTATGTCATTATTTAAATGCTCTTACATTTTGTTCTTATAAGTTTATTGAAGTGTCTAAAACAATGCAGCACAGCAACACATTGAATAGCCCATTGTTTTAAAAAAAAGTTTTAGAGAGTAATAATTAAAAAACAAAAAGAGCTTAACTGAAGCATATAAAACATATTATTAAATAAGATTAGCACAATATCTGGGGTGCATTGAGTATGTAATGGGGGAAGTCAAAATTAATTACTGTGATTTGAAGAATATAAATTTAATTTAACTATAAGCAGACATATAATAATCTTGCAGTGGATTTTGAAGGTAGTGTACATGTTTGACACAAAATTGGATATGCTTTTGAAGCATGATTTTCACAAAGCAATATTGAAGTAGGCAACAAAATAGATCAAATACTTTGGATTAATAACATTGAAAAATTGAGGAATGTTTTCCTTTCCTTAAAATAAATGAAGAGGTAAACAAAATATTGAAAAGTGATAGTGTAACATCTTTAAATTTGTATGGTATCAAATGTTTCTAAATAATCAGACTATCCTATCAGTCACAACAGGAAAATAGGACTTTTCTTCAAGGGAAAAGAAAGAGTACTAGCTGGAAAGGAATTATTTTATGGAAACATTTAGTAGCACTTATAGTGAATACCTGCTTATTCAGTTTAAGGAATACTAGTTATTTCTTAAGTAAAGGTAATAAAAAAGCCCTAGAATATGTTAATTAACAAATGGTTTATTATATTCACGTATCAAACAGGTGAATTAAGTTGTTAAGATCTTAAACTGATTATATTATGGAATTTTATTAATAGCAACAGTGAATTGCTGCCTATTCATAGCCTTACATCTCAGAGACATTTTGTTTAGTTATGAACCAAGCAAATCTCTGAAGGTATAGCAAATATTTGAACCTATCACAGCTCTGCTGAAATATATTGATATATTCAATAGTACTAATTCCTATTTCTATTTAAAATATAGTTTTTTTAGCTTAATTCTTGGAAATTGTACTTATTTCTTTAGTCAGTTTTTAGTTTAATAGTGCCTCTGGAGTTTAACTTAATAACTTGCAGCACTTTTAATTGTCACACATTCTATACTAGGATGGGTGTTCTTGTGTGTGCACCAAGTGTAAAATATCAGTATTTTAGATATTTTTGTGGTGGCTATTTTTGTTTATATTGATTTTAGTCCATTTGCACTCTATGTATGTATGCTTAAATAATTATATCTTTGTTAGAAAAGCCTCTATATATGTATATATGCATATATATACACACACACTCACACGCACACAGACACACACATATTCTCACACTCACGAGGTTTGTAGGACTTAGGACTAGCTGTGGGAAAATAACTTACCAATAAAATTGACTTTAAATTTGCTTTCTGTAATATATTGAAATATACAATAACACAGAAATCAGTTTCTATTTGACTGATTGACAATGTAAAATATATTTAAAATTAATTTTATGGTAAAAGAAGTAATTTATACTTAAATATCATAAAATGTAATTATAATATACAATGTTATAAGGTTAATAGGACAGAGACGTAAACATTTCAACATTTTCCTAGACCTTTATTTTTTACAATAATTAAAATATACTTTTAATTCTCTATGAAAAATACTTATATCTGAAGATTATTTTATTTGTGTGAAATAGATATTAAACTATCAGGTACTAGAAGCTGTACATTATTGAATGACATTTAATGTGCTAGATGTCATTCCTCCATTTCTGTTAGTGGTTTATTTCATTGCTGCTTTCACTTTAGAGCAAGCATATCTTTTAAAATCAGTGGATAAATGATAGGAAAACAATTTCATAACCTAAAAAAAATGATTGCTCTTCTAAAAGCTTCGCCATCAATGAGATGAGCTAGGAATGAGGTCAATGGGTTAATCTGCAGGTCTACATAAGGAGATGTGTATTACCACTTCTTGTAGTGGACTGTAATTGTCTTTGAAAACACCTGGTAGAGGTCGGGTTAAATTGAAATCAATTACTTTCTCAATCATTTCATGGCATTTGTCAAGTCATTACATCATTGGTAAAAGTACAGGCATGTGTGCATTTTTTTTTCAAAGTAGAAAGAAGCTTATGAAACAGTAATTACTGAAAAGTTTCAAAGCTCATTTAAAGCATGTAGAATAGAAAATACTATATATATTTAATGTAAAATATTTTAGGTAGGAAGTTCATCTTTGCATTTATATATCTAGTAAAAACAAGCATATTTCACATTACTTTTTGCATCATCTGCTATGCACATATTTTAAAAGGAAAAAATACAAGTGACTAACAATGGTTTCAAACCATATTATGGCTTGTGAGCTCTGACACCTTTATTCTGACTCTCTAAGAACCCTCTGACAAGTGCGCATTATAATCAAAGACGAATATATGTCTGCTGTTCACTGATTTTTTTCTTCACACCATTGACAGTCCATGCAGATTTGAACTTGTAGCCGGGAAGAGTGCTTCCATGCTTCAAATTGCCAAAAGACCCCCAGGGATAGAAACTTGACCTGCTTTTATGAAACCATAGAATTACATTTATACAAGTTACCCCTTGGGAAAGGAATGAACTGATCCCAATTCAAACGTTAATATTGGAAACTTCTGGGTCATATTTGATGTTTCTTTCTGTTAACACCTGTTTGGCTACCAAATTTTGCAAGTAGATATTCTTAAGAAATTAAAAAAATATATCATTCATGAATGACATTTTATGGTTAAACCAAAGTGCCATCAAAATTTTGTAGCTCTTCAGGTTTTCAGATGTCATTAAGATGTCACTTTTTAAAAACAAAATACCTCACCTTTTAAATCTGCATCCTAGAGGAAAGAAGTTTAAACATACATTTGTGTAATTGCGCATGAAAACATTGAATTTGTACTTTTAAAAATTAAGTTCTCTCCCCTGAAAAATCAGCCCAAATGTGGAAAGAAACTTTTTTTTGAGGTATTGTTCCTGTGATAACATTTCAGAATAAGGATTTTTATGTGAACATATTTAATTTTTCTTTTCTTTCAACATTTTAAATGGTTATATTTCTCACTTTATTTTTAGGTAGACCACCTGAAAGGGTTTTAGAATGTTCCTTTTTTGCTGCTAATAGTAACAAATAAAGGTGGTCATTGATAAATTGGATACACAAAAGCCATTTTTATTTTAGTTGGATTCACTTTAGTTATGTGGACTGGCCTAAGTTGGAAAACTGAAGTTAATCATATCTTCACAATAAAGAGGGATTTATGTATGTAATAGTGTGGTTAATTTCTGGAATGTCAAAATGCCATATCATATTTATACATGAGTGAATAAATATAAATGGGTAGGGTTATAATATCTTTTTGTTTACAACTGAAGGTATTAAAAGACCACCATTAAATTACAGAACCTACTTTTCCGTATACAATGACTTGCTTTCAATCTTACATATACAAAAACACTTCACAAAGGATAAAGCAACACTCATGCGTATACACCCCCACTCAAATATATGCTGTTAAAATTCAGATGGTTAGCCTGGCTGGTGTGGCCCAGTGGTTGAGCATTGACCTAGGAACCAGGAAGTCATGGTTCAATTCCCGGTCAGAGCACATGCCCAGTTTGTGGGCTTCATCCCCAGTAGGGGGCATACAGGAGGCAACCAATCAATGATGTTTCTATCTCTCTCTCTCCCTTCCTCACTGAAATCAATAAAAATACATTTAAAAAAATTATGATGGTTAAATAATTCCATACTTGAATTTTGGAATCGAGGTTAGCAAGTTCTTTTCCCAATTTAAAATTAGAAAGAATTTCAAAGACTTTTCACTTCATTTTTCACTTAACATGGATGAAACCATTTGGATAATTGGTTATTTCTCTAGAAATAACAAACATTAAAATTCCTAATAAAATGGTTATAATAAATCAATTATTGGAGTAAAAAAAAAAGCATGACATTTTCTACCTTGCTTTGACACTTATTAGTTGAATGAAGTTCAACATTAAATAAATTATTTGGATGTGTCCTACAATCACTTTGATGCTATATTTATAAAACACCAATATTTGTTTAAGTATTTCACTTAATTTGCAAGTTTGCCTCAACTAGTTTCATGGTGATCTAAATGGCTATTGCTCTTCATTTTCTCTGACTGTGATGGAGGAAGGGAAAGAGTTAGGTCACATGACTCAACCACATAATGCTGTTCTTAAAAAGACTAGTGCAGGAAAGGCAACCTATTTTGACTTTTGTGATGGTGATAACATGAAGTTTCTATGACCTCTTTTGTCTTCTGGTGACACTTTGCAGCTCTATTTCTAATAATGATTGATGGTATACCACATGAACTGAAAAAATCACCTTAAAACATCTTGCTCTAAAATGCATGAAAGAAGAAATAGAACTTTTATATTTTAGATAATTTTATAAGTAGAATAACCCTTAACGTTGCACAGAATTCTGCATCATATTTAACAAAGAAAGCCTTCAGACACTAAATTTAATCTTCTTAAATATCTTTATCATCTAAATTATCCTCATAATAATCCTCTTTTTTTTGTAGCAAGTCTAGTGAAATTGTGCATGAAATAGATACACTTTATTATGAGATTTACCTGTAAACATTGAGCCAAAAGAAAACAAACTAGATTTTTGAGCTGTTGGTATTAAACTAATCTCCCAAATTCAACAGTGTGAAAATATAATTTATTTTTCTTAAAGTATTTTATTTCAGGTTCAGGAAATAAAATGAAAATGGAGAAAATAGCTTTACTCTTTCTTTTGGGGTGTGGGTTAAATAAGGGCCCATGACAGGGATGCTGTTTGTTTTTCACAAAAGTTGTTTGTGATTTCAGGTACTCTTGGGAAATCTCTTGATCAGATTCACATCTGTTCCTGTCAAAGTGGGTGCTAAGATACCGGTCACCCAGCAACCATGTCCAAGAGGGAATTGGGCCGATAATAACTTCAAAAAGGAATGACAGATGCTAGATTAGGATGAAAGACAAAACGCATGAAAAATGAGCTTGTTAGAGTAAAAAAATTGTTCAAGCACCTTTATGCAAATTAAATGAATATTGAATATTTACATGCAGTAATTTCTACTTTTTCATTTGATTGAAAAGAATAGAATAGTGCATTGAAACTCACAAATATGACTACTATCTTTTGTACTAACCAACATACAAAGCCAAATCTCATTTAAAAAAATCAGATTAGCCACCTGGGTTCTTATATCTCTACTAAGTATGTTACAATGTTTTTCTTATAACAGTGGTACTCTTTGGGGCAAGTTGGCTTATCTAATTTTTTCATAAACAGTCTAGTGTGAACTAAGATTATTTTAGATGAATATAAATGCATTTCTTGAGAAAGCATTTTAAAAGTAACCTTATCCTATTGTCCTTGAAATTGGTTAATGTACATTAATAAAAGATCACTCAAGATGAGTTCACACCAAAGGCACAGGCTTCTCATTGACTGGTTAAATAACAATGCATTAAAGTAAAGCAGGGTGGCATATCTGAAATGAAAAGTAGACAGAAAGATCTCTTCAAAATTTAAGATGCTTTTGGATACACTGCTAGTTTTTCTATTGAATAGTTCACATACTAATCAGAATTTAGAAGGGCCTGATAAAATGTAGTGATTGAGAGAGGTTTCTGAGTCTTGGTTTAGCAGTGTCTAATGTGGTCACGTAGAGAAATTGATTTTCCTCAGAAATTAATTAATTTTTCATATCGCCCTAAGCTGCAGTTAAAAAGAGTGCATACTTGTCTGTTTTCTTCCAGAAATATTGCCTAATCATATTAATACCATTGCCCCAAGGATGAAAAGATAATTGTACAAATGCATTTGGAAATATGTATCACTGAGTATTTATGATTAAATTATGCAAATGACCCAGCTCTCATCCTTTCCAGACCCAGATTGTCTAATTAGGATTGATATGCTGAATGGATGTTCCAGAATTTGAATACAAGCATGTCCAAAGAGCAGAAAATTGGAAATGACAAGGCTGCAACCCAAAGAAAAGTGTCTTTCCTTTCTAGACTTTGTTAATGTGCTGTTAGCAGTTGAGGGGTTTTCCCTCCCTTTGGCTATTTTGTGACTCATATGTCCTTATTAGAAACAAGTATGCAAAATGAATTGAACTTTAGCAAATAGCATTTCATTTCTATTTGGTGCTTATTTAGAAATAATAATCCCCTGGGCATTCAAAAGAACATCACTATTAAGTTGCTTCAAACAATGTAAACTTACCCTTAATTGACTTAAAAGAAAAAACTTCCTCAGAGTTAGTATTGTAGCTTTATTTCAAAGCTAGCTCTCCAAACTTAATGCCATAGCAATGCAGTATTTTAAAAAGAATCTGCTTCTTGAATCTGCAGTGCATTCATTTATTCATTCATTCATTTACTCAAATGCCCACCTCCTTATATTTGGAGAAAACTGTTTAAGCAACAATTTTGATTAGGAAAAAAAAAGCAGCACTTTAAATGTAACAATGTTTGAGTTTTAGGTTCTCAGCAGGCTTTCTCCCTCACTGATTGCACTCATTCATCTTAGATGGAGGGGTGGTGGTGAGGAGCTAGGAAGGGACTGAACTGTCAGGACTCCAGCCTTTGTTAAGCAGCGGGTAGTCACTGCCTCTGAACTCCCTGGCTCCTGCTTTCCATCTGCAGGATGATGGATTGCTATGTTTAATACGTTTCAGCTTTTGTCTGTCATAGTGTGGACAGACAGTACTATCAGTGGTTTCAACAGTGATTAGGGAACCATTTCAAACCACTCCTATTGGCCAGACAGCTTCCAGGAATGTCTGGTGAAACATACTCATTGGCACTCCGGCCATGTACATGTGTAGTTTAACTACACGTTGTACACTCAATGTTTAAACCAATGCAAAAGCCCACTGGGAGTTTTGCTAGACTATATATTCTTTTTAGGACAAAATTACATGAGACAACATTCTAAGAACATTTTGGGTCTCAAACTAAAATAGGCATCCCCAGAGGTCCCAAGTGAAGATAAATGTGTATTCTTTAAAGAGTAACAGCATGTGCTTACTGGCAGGATTGTATTCCACATATTATGATGTAAGTTGTTGCTATACTCTTCAACACTGAGCCGTTTAGCGGCATTGGGAGGCTAGAATGTGAGGACTCTGTTAAAGCAATAAGACATGACAGGGCATGTGCCATGCTGGGATTTGCTGAGCTGTGGGGGCTTTGTGGTTCACAAGTCCAAAAAGTGAATGATTTCAGCAACCCAAAAACCACTAACTACCAGCTCAATATTTTCCCTGGAGTGTCTCATTCTATTTATAAAACTGGTGCAAAGAAAATACAATGAACTAAAAGGAAAGATTCTTTTAAGCTATTAATAATATAGGCAAAGTTTTATTTGGAAAATTAGATTTACATATAAATAAACTTAATTTTATTAATTCTATTAGTATATTGTACCAAATGTAATATACGTTATAACTTAAATTTTAAAATGTACTATAAACACGGAGTTTTAACTTTCTTAACAGGTAATTATCAAAATACTAATTCAGCCAAAGTTTTGAAGCAAAAATATAAATCAGAAGAAGCTACTTGCATTAATAGGGAAGATTAAATACAAAGTTTAGTTAACAGCAAAAAGCTCATAAGAATAAGAGCTCTAGATCCCAGATTTTATTTTTCCTTGTTGATATGGTTCTTACACTGCAAAATTTTCAGCTAAGATCTTTTCAGTAAAGGTTCCTTGTTTTAAATATGTTATTACAAATATACAAACACACACATCACAGCAATACATTCTCTTGTAAATATACAAGTAAACACACATTGTATTTCTTTTGAACCAGTTCAGTCGTTAAACTTGTTGGCGGTTTGACACTGCTGATTTAGTAATAAGGACAGGTGGTGCTGTGCCTCCTGGGAGAGTTATAAAAACATTCATATATTTTGCAGATTATCTTGTTCTTTGTTATATTTTAAGGCTTGTCTTACTGAAATAATGCTCAGCTTAAAAATTGTGTATTCATTCAGCATATTGTAAAGGAATCATTTTTCAGAGTAAATCAAAGGTATAGCTCGCAGTATACTTCTGAACAGAAATTACATAACTGGGCTTAATTAATCTGGACTTTTAATCAAAGCTATTCATAATTTATATAGCACATGTAGGGTGAAATAATGCACTACCCCCTCAACATTTTTGTACGCATAATCATTCTAATGTGCGCTTGTCAAATCTTTAGTTGTAGAATATTGCATACTCATTTATTGCCTCCATAGTGTGGGTGGGGTACAGGCAGGGAAGTGGCCGAAGGATAAGGAAGGGGGGGGTAGCAATTAGCAGGCAGCATTCCCTGAAGTTACTGAGAAGTGTGGAATTTCTATAAAGTCAAGGGGAAATGTATGGCTGAGACCATTAGAGTTAAGGTTCCTGGCTTTGAGCTCTCAGGAGCAGATTAAATGGAAGGAAGAGGAGGTATTGAGTGAATATTCTAAAGTAGAACTATTGCATGGATTGACCAGACCTTAGCCTGTTACATTTCTTCCCTTAACTATTAATGCATTTTAAGTAGTTAATTGACAGTAGAAACTTAGGATAAAGAACCTGGCTGAAAGATAGACCTTAAAAATAGGAAAGGAGTGCTTATACTATATAAATGGTGTAGATATTTCCCCCGATAGTATAGAAAGTACAAGTGTTTGCCCATAAGTATGTTTAGGGTGTTCAGAATTGGATCTTTTGTAACATTGGGAGTGTAAGTGTGTGTGAGTGTGAGCACATGCATCCATTTATACACTGTAGGTTGCCAACTCTTGTTATACACATTGTTGTTCGTATGTTTAAACACCATAATTACAAAGTAATACAAGTCATTCGTCTTACTGTGGTTAAATAAAGAAAAAAATATGTGCTAGAAACTAAATGAGCGATCTTACTGTCTGGAAATGTTTCAGAGTGAAGGAATAGTAAAATCCCCTTTAACCTACCCCATCCATCTCTAGCCACAGTGTGAGTGCACTGGCTTCCACATGTGTGCATAGCACCTCTAGTCTTAGTGTCTGGCTATTCCTGTTTGGTACATCCATAGACAGGGGGAAATAAGGAGTCAGGTCAGAAGGTTCATCTTCTTATTTCTCAGTAGCTTCCTATAATGATTCCTCCTCTAATGAGGTGAATTACTACTGCTTGAAAAAAAAAGAGAGAGAGAGAGAAAAGGGTTTTGGCCATCTTAGCTAATAAATCACATTGACTGCATGGTTGATCAAATCAATTGTGCATAAATCAGTGCCTTGAAGAGTCTTAAACCAAGATTCTACCGAAGACCAATCGATCCATCAGCTTGTTGAAAGGCATGGTCTCTTGCCCATAGCAAACTGAACAGGAGCCCACAATGTTGAGATTGTTAATATGCTGTCAGATGTTGAAATGAATGTTTTCAGATCTCAGAGGCATGGCTGTGATGAGTAAAGCAGTTGTGACTGTGTTGAGTCAACCGATATATTTTTGTCTTCTCTGAATCACTATTGTTAGGTTAGCAAGAAAATTTAATTCTCAATACATATACGAAAACTGAATTTTGAAATCTTTATCCACAAGTGTAATTTTTGGGAATTGTTTCTCACAAAAATATCATTAACTTATTTCAAAAAGAAATTGGCATGACTATCCATGAGAAGTATTTCGTTACTACGGTGGCTGTAGATTTGAGATTTGCTAATCTTTAGATGATTTGGAGTCATGAGAACAATCAGGAAATTTGATTTCTAGTTTTGACTATATTACTTACTAGCTGAGGGATGTTGGATTAGTCAATTGGAACCTCCATATTCTCAAATGTAAAATGGGGATAATACAGATAACTTTTCTATTTATTTAAAAAGAAGGTTGTGAGGATAGGAATGTGATAATAGTTATTTGAAAGCACGTCAGAAATGGTAAGGTCCTTTCCAAAAGTTATCTGTTTAGAATTCCCAATTACTTTTAAAAATTGAGATATAATCTACATATAACATTATGTAAGTTTAAGGTGTACAATTATATACTTCAAAGTTGCTAAGAAACTACATCTTAAATGGTCTTGCTCAATTATGCTTTCAAACTCCTTTTACCAGAGCAGCATACGAAAACATAAAGAAAATCTATTTTGGTTCTTGCTATCACTTTTTTGTCTTCTTTCTAAAGAAATAACACTGAAATCATGACAATTAAAAGAAGTATTTGTGAATTTCTGTAAAATTATGTACTTTTATAAATACAATATTTATTAAAATTTTTATTTGTATTATCTTTAAAAATATTATGAATAACAGATTAACATGATCAAATATTTGAAAAGTAGGACAGGACAAAATATAGCCATAGCATATGCAAAGGAAATATTTTATTTTGGGGAGAATGTCATTAAATATCTATAGTAACTACTATGCAATTCTCTATGAAAGCAGAAGATTTTATAGAAGTTTAAATCAGGTATTGAATCTTTGATTTCCTTTTAAGTTGGCTAGAACATTTTATTATGGTAAAGTCTCTAAGGGTCTTCTTAAACTAAATACATAATTTATAAATATTCCCTACCAAGTATCTCAAAATCCCCAAAATAATTATTTTCTGTAGTCTCCTGTTTTGAAAATAAATTTAGGATCGGCATTCAAGCATCTTAACATAAAATTTGTTGTCTGCCAAATATTTTTTGAACTCATCAATATAATATAATGTTCCCTCTTTCAGAATACTATTGTTCTGCCATTGTCTGTTGATTTATGACAATGTCTTGACATTTTTGTAAGTTATGAAACACACATTGTTTCTCCCTTGTTATATTGTGAAATTTAGTAGGTTGTTGAAATTGGATCTGATTGATTTTCTCTTTGGCATTTGTCTACAAAAGCATCTCATGTCTGAAATTCACCAGAGGAGGGGAAATCCAGGTGGATTTCCTTTGTTGCATTTTCCTTTATGTATCTGAAGTTTTGAAATATCTATGACCTGCTGTTAACAGTTTTAACTGTAACTATCGAGATGCTTGCTGATAGAAGATGGTCTGGCTATTTTTTGAGCTCATCAATTAATTTTAAAACTGGAATGAATTTAATTTCTGTTGATTAATATTACTTCCCTGAGATTATTATAGAGTATTATCTTGTATCTATTCTCATTAAAACCAAAACTATCAAGTACTTTTTGGCACATAGTAGGCACTCATTTTAAGTATAATTGATTCATAACAATTTGTATATTATAGAATTACATTAATATTCTTATGAGGTTCTTAATTTAAGAGCATTTTGGTTATGACCAAGAAATTAAAACATTAATAGAAATACATGTTTTAGATTTTTATGTAGAAATAAAAGTACATTTGATATTAGTGCTTAAGTATAATATAAGCTGTCTTTAATTCCTGAATGTATCCTATGTTTTTGTAGTAGTTTAATATTTAAACTTTGTGGATGTTCATGCACCTATAATTTTGTAAGATTGAGATTTTATGTCTATTTCAATTATTATTAAGGTTTATCTATCCAATTAATTATGAAAGGCCACCAAATATATAATTTTTGAAGAACCTAAGATTTTTAATTGAGTAGACAGAACAAAAATAATAGTATATACATTTGCAGTTAAAAACATCACCAATAATAAGAATTATAGCTACTAATATTAGTGATTTTTATTAGCTAGAGTTAAGTATCTTCAAATGTTATATCTTTAACTCCCTATAATACTCATAAGAGGTAGGTTCTACCTGTTTTTAAAGCAGATAAGGGCACTGAGAATCACAGCAGTTAATTAACTTGCCCATAGTTACACAGCTAGTACATGGCAACTGAAGGGAATTGAAGATTATAAATTGCTTGGAAATAATAATACAAATGTCTTAAAATATATAAGATGTATTTGTGCATTCTGTGTCTATAGCAATTTAGTAGTTTTATGGGAAAACTTCAATAATAGTTATAGTTCTAAAATTTTTAGAAACATTTTTACATAAAAGATATAGAGCAAGCTAATTATAAGTTATTTCTTTATAGGAAATACAGAAGTGGCATTAAATTTTATATCCATTAGCTCTGTAGATTAATTTTTATTGGCTCTTTAATTCCGTGATAGCAGCCTAATTGTATGTCCCTCCAAGTACAAAAGTATATTCTCTCACTGCCTTTTTTATTCCTTAAATCTTGTCTCAGTGTATTTTTAAAAAAACTTAAATTTATCATTGTTGAAGGAACTCTTACCACACAATAAACCATACAGCTAAGGTCGAATTTTTGCTCATAAGATAAAATTTGAAATAATTGCAGTGTTACTTTATTAAACATTCATATCTTTAGATCAATGTTTATTGTTGGGAAGAAAGTCATTTATAAGTGTTATAATCTATTGGAATTCCTGCCTTCTCTTAGAATCTAATTTACCTTCCATGCCTGTTTTACAGTTCCACCTGAATAGTATTGTCAGAGTAAGCCACTCCTATTACTGAGAAGTTAACATTCCTAATTAATAAAAAAATGTTATTTTTAAAAGCTTGAAAACCATTTATATGGGTGTATAACTGGAATTTAAACATTATTTGTAGAGTAGATAAAGCCTTCTATAGGCAGAGTTTGTAACAAAAACTTCCTAGTTTTTGTACTGTGAAGTAGCCTTGGAAAATTCTGGGTGGGATCTGTTTTCCTTCACATGTTCTTGGAATAAGCTTCATTATCTCACTCAATTACCCACCAGGTAGTTTGCCATTCTTTTTGATGTCTTTAGATCTTTTCTTTCTAATTTCTTTTTTCACAGCAGAAACGGTACTTTGATATTTTGGCGTCTTCATACTCCATAGGAAGAACTTGTTGTTTATCAGATCGGCACATTTCTGTGATGTGCAAGTTCCTTGGTAGGGTAGGTGCATCTCTTTTTTCATTCGGGTTTATTCACTTTAATCAAGTGTGGGAAACGAAGTTTGTTTCACCAGGTAATTATTATGTGGGGAAAGCGATGGAACTCTTGTTCCAGGACATCTGCATTTAAGGTAAGAAGTTAACTGTGGTAGAGCTAAATATTTCTTTGCTTTTCTGTTCATGTTTAGTGTCTCATCAAAGTCTTAGGTAAGCGATAGTTTGCATAAATCAGAAACTAAAGGGTATCATTTTGTACTAATTAAGAAAAGAAGTAGAGGGTTTCTATATAATATGTATCAGTGAGTTCTGTTTCTTAAATGGCAGTTTGCTGAATGGCGTCTACATGTTGAAAAAGTGGGAAGTGCCTTGGCATTACTAAAGTTTTATGCCGATTCATAATTGAGCCTATCAGTGGGCTCATGGCAGCGCGTTTCCATGGACTCTCTTAGGCGCCTGGCCAGGGTGGTTGGAACTATTTACTCACAACCTGTGTCATTTCAAACTAACAATATTATGTGAAGGGACGTACATTATTAAGGAAACCTCAGTATTTCTACTTTGGAATGATAATTTGAAGTACACCAGAATCATTCAGGTTTAAGTTCTCATGCTCTTGGGAGTCTCGGAACATTACTTCTTCCTTTGTGATGCTCATGCTGAGATTCAGGCGAGGGCCTCTTCCATGGACAAATGAGGATGCACTGAAGGGAACAGCACTGTTTCAGTTCCTCTGGAGACCGCTGTTTGGAAGATCTGGCGTTGTCCTTCTTTCCTCCATTGAAATTTGATTCTTTGCATTCATGACTTCCTGAGGGCAACAGTTGGACTTGTTTTGCAAATAGTGTGCTCATTTAAGAGCTTGTAAGAAATAAATGTTCCAGGTTTAAGCAATGGGCTGAGCTTACTGTAACCTTCACTTTAAACATATCTTTCTAAATGGCCTTCACACAATGCATGGTCCATGCGCATTTTCGTTGTTTCAGCATACTACTGCACCAAAGAGCACTGCAATTGGGTTTTGGTGCGTAGTATATTTGAACTGAACTTTTACCTACACTTGTATATGGCTAATAACCAAGAAAAGCTTTTTGAGGAAGTGTGAATTTCATTGCCATGTGAAAAATTTGGAATTTAGAGTATTGTTTTTTAAAATAGAATCGAGTCCTAGAAGCATCATTGCTTTACTTTAAATCACTTTCAGGTAATATAGAGCAGTTAAAAAGGAGTCACACATGCCTTTCATAATGTAGAGGTTTCAATATTGGAATGATAGAAGCACTCCTAGCCCACTAACTGTGAAACGTTATTGAAAATTAAGATGCCTCTAAATGAGCTGTGTCTCACATGAGCACTGACCTTGCTGTTCTACCAAGACACCCAGAAGTCTTTAACAAGTCAGAGAATATAGATAGATAGCTTCTGCTTGGGAAATCATTTTTCAGCTTGTTATAAATCATGGTAAGTAAATTGTAGGAGAAATATTTCAAAATTTTAATTTGGATATTAGGTATTTAGTTGTCTCCTGTTTTATTTGTTCTGTTCTATTCTTTTTTAAAAAATATATTTTATTGATTTTTTACAGAGAAGAAGGGAGAGAGATAGAGAGTTAGAAACATCGATGAGAGAGAAACATCAATCAGCTGCCTCCTGCACACTCCCTACTGGGGATGTGCCCGCAACCAAGGTGCATGCCTTTGACTGGAATTGAACCTGGGACCCTTCAGTCTGCAGGCCGAAGCTCTATCCACTGAGCCAAACCGGCCAGGGCTGTTCTGTTCTATTCTTCTCTCCACTAACATTTCCCTATAATTCTTTAGTTCTTTACCATCTTATTTTAAACTCTCCTTGCAATTCCTCCACTCCTAACTTTACTCAGATATCAGTGTCCATTACAAAATGTGCACTATAGAATGAGCTTTCCTATTCTTTTATCAGTGTAATTTGTGTGTGTGTACTTATGGTATATCAGGCAGTATGTTGAGTATATTTGTAATCTGATTTAATCCTCACAATAGTTCCATTTCCATTTTACAAAGGAGGATACTGAGTTACAGAGAAGTTAAACAAATCGTCCAAGGCAAGAGGTGATACATGAGGAGGTTAGCCTGGGGATCCCAAATCCAAATTCTACACTCCTAACTCCTACGCTGTACCACTACTATTTAACTACTGCCCTGGACTCTTATCCTAAGGAGAGATGCACAAACCCACTTGAGCGTCAGTTTTCTCACTTGACAGTCAGGAGGCTAACACCTAACCAACAAGAGGAGGATTTAAGGGCAGGAGATTGAAAAATTAAAGTTAAATGATGTTGAAATAACAAACTACATAGAGGTTAGTAGGAATTCAGTCCACGTCCTTTGCCATTTCCCTGTTCTCCAGGTCACATTTGGGAAAGAGAAGTAAAAGTAGTACTGACAGTCCGTCACGGTGCCCAGTGTCCTGGCCCAGTCTACAGTGGCCGTAGAAAGCTGTATATTGTTTCCCTATTCCTAGACCATCCAGTCCTACTCAGCAGCAATACCTGTTTGGCTCTAATGTCACAAACAGATGTGTTTGTTTCAATGAGACAAACACCATCAAAAGCAGACTTCAGGCTGGCAGCTGTGACTCAATTTACTTTTCAGCTACATTTCACAGCTTGTTCATGGTGAGAAGTGTTTCTATTCAACTGTCCTTCCCGTGGACTAAGGAAAATGAGCAGACCCTGGTGCTGACCAAGAGCTTAAACTTTTGGGTTTTGCTAGAGATAAAATTAAATAAGGAATTGCTTCCTCGGTAGCAAACCAGGAGAGTTATGCTTTTAACTTTCTATTTTGAGTCGCTGTACCATACATGTGAATATTAAGTTATTCTATTAATGCTGTCAGAAATCTGGGAGGAAAATATACATAATAGGCAAGTTCAGAAGACAACAAATAAAGAAATAAATGGTTCAATATTTACAACCCTTTTCTAGCTAAAATCTTGTGGTGGTTTCATGCCATTCACATATTTTGGGTTTTAGAAAATATTATGGCTATCTGACAAATGAAGACCTTCCTTATGAAAATTACCCCTATAGGCTTCTAAAACATACTGTGCAATACTTCCTTGGGTGTGTAAAACAATTTTACACGTGCTCTTTATCATTTTAAGACAAAGAAAAGCAATAAAGTCTTCCTTCAAGTCCATAAATCATATCTCTCTTGAAATTCAAGCTTAAAGACATGCACATGAAAAAAATTAAAATCAAATTTATCTGTTCAGATAGTGGTGTGGCCTTTAGAACTTTACTGTGTTCTTTTTACGTTTTATTCCCTTGCTCTGTTTTCATTTTATCATTTACTTCATCTTTTATTTTGCCTTTTGCATCTTTCATTGTTTTTTTTTAATCCTAATTTTGTAGTTTTAGCAAGTTAATGATTTTAAGGGTTCTGAAATTACAACTAAATAAGCAGACATATATGTGCAAACGCCCAAGATGATCATTTTTTTAAAGGCCCATGCTATTTTCCTGGGATTTTAGGTTGGCCTGGCTGGAATTTGGGATGTACCTATTAAGCAGGGGTGAGAGAATGAGCTGCAAATATAGACAATGGCAAGCCCAAAAAGAACCCTATGTGACATGATTAAGGAATTTGAACATAACATGTAGATGATGAAAAAAATAACTGGAAAATATTTTTCTATTGGAAGATTCTTAATTGGAGCAATGATATGATTGGATTTGTGTTTTGAATAGGTAATTGTGACCCTCTTGAGAGTGAATTACTAACATTTTAAATAGAGACTTTATTAATCCAATATGAAATAACTAAGACTTTAGTTTAAGGCAGCAGTAATGGGGATTGAGTGACACAAGACAAGCAATGAAACAAAACAGAGGAGAAATTAACTTACAGTTTGGGGTGGGGTGGGGGAGTGAGCTGAGAGTAACTTTGTAGTGTTTCATGAGCACTGTTGTCAGTCCTAAGACCACAGGGAGAAAGTCCAGTGAATATAAGTAATTCCATTTTGAAGGCTTTGAGTTCCAGATGCAACGGATGTCAGAAACACATATTTGGGATTCAAAGGACAGGAGCCAGAGATTTTGAAGAAATTTTGAGGAGAGAGTTAGAGCTGTGGGTTGTGGCCATAAAATCATAAACGGGATTTCCAGAAAGATTTGACAGTTACTCTATGAATTCAGAAAGTTTTAATAATTTCTCTATGCTAAAAACACTGCTTTAGTGTCTTCTAGTTTCAAAGAACTTTTTGAAAACCACATATCAATTTTTCCAAGAAAAATATTCTTAATTCACAGAGGTGAAATATTATCTTCCCATTATGAATTATTCAAAGTGAAATGGAAGTCAAAGATAGAGACTCGCAGGGAGCAGGTTTCCTAGGTTGCTGAGTCATGACTGCGACTCTGAGAAATACCTTTATTGTGTTTGATTCTAAGCTTGTGATAATAACTGGTGTCAAAAGATGAGAACATTCTGCACTGGAATTTAAAAAAAATACCTTTGATTAAAAATGAAAGCTCTGTTAACAGAGTTCACCTTAAACTCTCAGCTGACCTTTTAGCAGGAAAGCTGCTGTAAACCTCACAGGTAGGCTCCATCCACGGGAGGCAGCAGCAGATTCAGTGAGTTGATGGGCTGACCTTTGGTGATTTGATCCAGTACTAGAAGGTCGGACAAGTGTTAAGGACTGTGCTTTAAAAATCAACATTAACAATTAGCGATAGCAAATGAATAGCATGATACTATTTAAAAAGTAAGAGATTGATATAATGCAAATTAATCTCAACATTAACAAATTAAATTTCCTTCAGAATTAGTTTTTAACTCCATATTCTCAGACCAGATGGCTTGTAAACAATAACGCACTTTGGTTTTGGTGACATGATTTTTTCAAAGAATTTGTCTAACCTTAGATATTCTACCTAATTCTTAGACTCTGTTTAAGAGAAAGACTTTTTCTTCACTAAATTGGTGAGTTTTTGTATGCACAAATGTCTTTGTTAAATAAGATAACATAATTATAATAAAAAACAACCTAGAGCGCTATTACAAACCAATTAATTACAGAATAGCGCATTGTTCTGAGTGAACTTTTTGCTAAGATTCCTCCATTAATGTGACTTCAATATTACTCAAAAATTATGTATTACACAACAAATTTCCCCTGCAAACTTTAAAATATCTACCCATGCATTATCAATAAAAAATTATCCACTCATAATAAGAATCTATTATGAGTCTATTGTATCTGTTTAATTAAATGCCATGTCATCATGAGTTTGGAGTTTAAGTTCTTCTAGCCTTTTGTAGGTAGGCATTTCTAAGACTTTTCATACTGGTATGTCTGCCTTATTTCTTTCCTCTCACAAGGTCACTATTGATTTGATTGAAGAGGAAATATAAGCAATGTTAACTTAATTTCTGTTTGTGTGTTTAGTTCATTTTATGGTTTACCGTGGTGACCATTTATACTTTATATCTATCTGAGAGAAAGCAGCGATAACTGGAAATAGTAATTACCCAAATTTTCAGCTTAGCTGTCTGTCACATGCTCACCATTTAATTTCAGCAGAAAGTTAAAAAACGTATTTTAGAAATGTTACTTGACAAATAAATAAAAAACTTAATGTGAATAAATATAGGATATCTTTATCACTGTAGTTGGTGAAATCCAATAGCTGTCTCATAGTAGGTCTATCTAAAAGTGTTCAAGGAAAAAAGTACATATTTTCATATGTGTAAAGTTACTGAATGTGTAGAGAATTAATGCAAAAAAATCACTTATGAGGAAGTATATTTAGTAAACCTTAAATTTGCTACTAGAGAATGTACATATTCATTTTATCTTTAATTTTTTATTTTCACATTAATACTCTCCTCTAAATGCTCAACAGAATTCAAATAATGTGTTTATGTGTGTGTGCATAAAGTGTTGAAAAACTATCATTCATCTGTTAATTCTATGCATATTTGTTACAAACTTTATAGGTGGCAGGCATTCTTCTAGGTACTTTAAATATACCAGTGAATATAAAAGACAAGATCCCTGCCTTTGTGGGGCTTATATTCTTGAGGTCATGGTTGGGGGCAGACAGATGGACAATAAATAATAAGCATAATAAATAAGCAAATTACAAAATATAAAAAGTAGATCTAGGTGAGGAAAGCTTGGAGTGTGGGTAGTGGGACCATTGAGCTTTTAAATAAAGTGGTCAGAATAGGCCTCATTGAGAAAATGACAGTTGAGTCAATATTTGAAAGAGATGTGAAGTGCTCAAAGGCATTTTAACAAAACTTATTATTTCTCTTTGCATTTTCTCTGGCTTTGATTTCCAACTTAGTAAACGAGGGAAGCGTGGATCAGAGGTAGTGCAATAAGGCTTTTCATTATATACAAGTAGGGAAAGATTAAAAATTTATCTGCAGTTCTAAGGTATAAGAGCACATTATACTACAGATAAAAATTAGGTTTTTAAAATCTTGTTTCTACCACTTGCTAGCTCTGTGATCTTAGTCAGGTTCTTTAAAGTCTAGCAGCTTCATCTTGCTCATATATTAAGGTGGGATGATAATATTTGTCATATATTAAATAAAATTATGCATATTAAGCATATCAGTGCCCAAGATAAATTATTCAAAAATTTTTTTTTTTGGTTTTAGAGATAGAAGAAGGGAGAGGGAGAAAGAAAGAGAAAAACACTGATGTGGATTGGCAGCCTCCTGTACACACACCAAGTAGGGATTGAACCCAGAGCCTGGGCCTGTGCCCTGACTGGGAATTGAACCAGTAACCTTTCCATGCATGAGACAACATCCAACCGACTGAGCCACACCTGACAGGGCCCAAGATAAATTCTGTATTTAAAGATTCTGTCCTTATTTGAAGTTTAATAGAAATATTTTAATTATTCAAGTTGGTAAATAGACTGCAGTTATTACTATTCACTTACTTCTGTATGAAGGGATATAAATGTCCTCAATACCATAGAATATTTCCAAGTCTAGGTGATTTTTTAAAGGTAGTAAAATATTAGAAAGCCAATCTTATGCTTTAAACTTCTTTATGGTGACATTTCCTTTACTAATTGATTGGCTTCTATCACCTCTTCCCTCATTCCTAAGGGGCCTAGGAAGGGCAACCATAAAAAATATTGGCCGAATTGGAACACTCCAGCGGTTCTCAACCTGTGGGTCGCCTTTCACAGGGGTTGCCTAAATACGACCCTTTCACAGGGGTCGCCTAAATACATCCTGCATATCAGATATTTACATTACAATTCATAACAGTAGCAAAATTACAGTTATGGTTGGGGGTCACCACAACATGAGGAACTGTATTAAAGGGTCGCGGCATTAGGAAGGTCTAGAGAAGTGTTACAGAAGTAGTATTAATAATTATGTTGGGACAACTGGTGAAAACAAGGACTGACCCAGGAAAACAGAATACAATGCATAGGTCTATAGGGCAGCCTTTTTAAATCAATAAAGGTTCTAGCCAGTAGCCTAGGGATGAGTAGTTTTTAAAAAGTATGAGATAATTGTTACCTCAGGGATAATTTGAGTAGTCAAAACAAAGTACCTTACTTGGAGGCAGGCCAGGAGAGCAGAATTCCTACTCTTGTTTTTCTATTTTCATTTTAATAAGGGTTATGAAGTTTCTCATGAATTCCAGTTGTTACAAAATTGATTAAAAGTTCATTTTAATTCAGACTTCTTTGTAAGACATCACATTTTTTGTTGTTTACTTCTTTGGTTATTTGTGCTCCATTTCTTGTATTTCTGTATATCTCAGCAATGAAGGCCTTTATTCTCCTTGGCAAGAGCTAGGTATCTCATTCATGAAGTGTGTATAGGCAAGTTTATTTTCAGATACCTGCCTTTGGTTGGTTTTGGTCCTACTATGACCATAGGAGCCAACATTCCCAAAGTTTTTGCCATAGTCTTCACCAGCAAATATGTTGGAAGAATAATGGCTTTTGGTAGAAAGTTGAGGCAAAACAGAAAAGTTTGTTGCAGACTTGCTTTTTCTGTCTTGTGCTCTGTCTGGCTAGCAAATTCCTGGACAGAGTCTCAACACTAAATTCCTCCATGATGAATGGACAACCAGGGGATGGGGCAAAGGGAAGAATAGAAAAAGCAGAGTTAAAAGACACAATGGTGGCATTTTCGGAATGCTAACTAATACCTTGGTATTCATCTTCCAAAATTATGCTGCTTCTCTGATTCTCAAATCAAGAATGTGTGCAGCATTATTTCTATAACCTCATTGAGTATCATTCCCAGTACCATACTAGAGTCACAATTTTTGACAAAACAAAACAAAACAAGACAAATCAACTTTAATGGTGCATCAAAAATCCTATGTCTTTATGGCTGATGTAATGTGTGCACAGTTTTCCTCTGTGTCTGATAGCAGTGTCTGTCTGTGTTTTGCATTCAGATCTTGCTATCCACACAAACATCATGCAGCCAGAGAGTAAGTTGGGATCATAGTACTGGTCTAGTGTTGTCTCACTGGACATAATTTACCACTGGCCAGCCTCCAAATTCCCACACAGAACTTTGGGGATAGAGATACTGTATAGCTTTTGGAAATTTAACCTAAGTTATCTATAATAACTCACTGCATTTTTTTAAATTAAAAAAAATCCTATGTCTTTGAAATGCTAATATGGCTACATCCTTTATTAAGTGAGAGTGGGTCAAATACAGGCGAGAGGGTGGTGTGGTGAGCTATAAAAAATGTGGAATTACTTGCTGAATTCTTCGAGTTCTGACTTCATTCTTGGGACTACTTTATGTTATATAGGTAGTGATTCCAGAAATGATGTCCCATTATAGTATCTTTAGACATCCTCTTGGGCACAATAGCTCTAGATAGCGGAGATGCTGTAGATATTCGGGGTCTTTGAGGCTACTTTACTTCACTGGTTTGTTATGTGATATCCTTGCCTCATCCATTTTGCCTCTAATCACGTTTCCCATTTCTGTTGTGTGCTTCGCCCATAACCCCAGTTTTATATCATAACACTTGCTGTATCAGCACCCGTTCTCTTTCCAGTGCTCAGTTTTAAACAGCCTCATTATGAAAAATATAGTACTTAAAAACATGGCAAAAATGTATATTACTTTAGCACAAGATAAAGAGATTCTTGAGAAATGCAATGACTGCTGAACTAACTTTATCCTAAGGGGCATTTCACTATTTTAATTGATTTTTTTTCCTGCCCATTTTATTAAAAGAGTCCTTGGAGAAGGTAAATGGTAGATTGCTTCTGGAAACAAAGGAACACTTAACTTATTTGTTATTACTACCAATATGTCCATACTTTCGTGAAGTTAAACATTTTCGCATCATTTTAAAATAGCTTATAATGATGAACAAAATGATGAGGACCTGTTAGCTCTAATTCTAACAAGGAGCTACTTGATTTTAAATATCAAGTGCTAGTTGGGAAAATTAACGTTAAGTTTTACTGATCTATGGCAGCTTTGTGCCAAGAATAGGCATTACAATTTATTGTATCTAATGCAATTACTATTAAACTATTTTCTTATTTTAGATTCTGAAGGCCATACCCAGACAAAATAGTATGGCACTATATAAAGGTCTTCAGATGGGGCCTCCCAGTGTTTTAAATTACACAAACATAGAGGACTGAATAGTCTTATAAATCTCAGCTCAAAGGCTTATAAAGCCCACAGGCTCTGTTGCCAGAGTCCAGCACTGGTGTGGGCTCTGGGTTGTAATGTTCATACAAATTCAGATCTAGTTAAGTTTAAACACTCACCCCTTCCTGAAATTTGGCTACTGTAAAAAAAAGTCATGATGTTACATGATAAGTTTGGAAATCATAGTTTTAGTCTATTAACATTGCTGTTTTCCAGTATTCCACTTTAAGTGATGGAATGTACAAAATAGGTTTATGGACATTTTCAAATAAGATTCAGTTTACACTTGTTTTCTTCTCATATGTAGAAGGTAAACCTTGGGTCTTTGTCATCTAAACTTGGGAAGACAAAGTACAATGTGTGAAGGTATGAAGTCTTCACGTGCCTCTCAAAGTAATGCAGCTCTGTGTTTGGGTGAAAGTAATCCATATGCAGTAACCATATAACCCAGAATTTAGCATCTCCAGGGCCCTTGGTACAGGCACCTCTCAGTTGAGCGCCTCCAATCTTTCTGGCCCAAGGGATGCAAATGGATCCAATGGTCTGGGATTCTTTTGCATCAATGTTGGCTCTTCCCGAGAAAATATTTGCTCTGCTTGTATGTAGCCTTCAAGAGCGTATCCTCAATTAGACCCAAGGAAGGAACATTCTGAAGAGGGGACAACTCTATTAATTTCTTTTTGAAGCCACATGGACTTCACTGTCTCAAAAAAAAATTAGATTTTTTTTCTCAATTGTCCTCTCTCAATAAATAAACAAATAAAGAAAGAAATAAAAGCCAAGAAAAATAAAAATTTGAAAACATTCATTTCTTCCTTCTTTAGGAGATATTTAAGTATAAAAACTAACTCATCCAATGTAACCTTTTTTAATTTAATCAAATACAATTAAAATGAGAATAGCCCTGACTGGGCGGCTCAGTGGGTTAGAGCACTGTCTCCTACCAAAAGGTTTTGAGTTTGATTCCTGGTCAAGGCACATACCTAGGCTTTGTTTGGATCTCTGGTCCTGGCATGTACAGGAGACAACTGATTGATGTTTCTCGCTCACATTGATATTTTTCTCTCTTTCTCTCTCCCTTTTTTTGTCTCTAAAAATCAATAAAAACATATTCTGAGGTCAGGATAAAAAATAAATAAGAAATAAATGGGAGAACAAACTGAATCAATTGAACCCAACAAGTTGGATTCCATGCTTTCTCTACTATTTTTGTATTTAATTAGTGGAAAGTAATTTGAGAACCTAAGTTAATCAAGATCTATCATTTGAACACGCTTCTCTCCTATCATAACATAAAAAATTAGCTAGTTCTTAATCTTGATTTTTAAATATCATTTGTTATTTGGCAAAACTAAATATAAATTTTATTCATCTACCATGGCTTTTTGATGATTGGATAGCAAACTTATTTTTTATCAGAAATTACTATTAAAACATTTTCTTAGTTTAACTTTTCCCCCTATTTCCCACATTAAAGAAATATAGCAAAGCACACATTTTTTTTACATTTATATAAACCCCAGGCATTTTAGCTAATACTTACTTTTGACAATATCTAATATGTTGGAGTCAAATTATTTTACCATTGGGAACAATACTCCCATTTAAAAAATGAATTGCCGCCTTATTGTTTGTATTTAGCAACAGCAGTGTTATATGTTCAGAAGAAATAAATATCCCCTCCTTTTGTCAATAAGAGATTCACTTCATTTATTTCTATTTAGTTGTCTTCTTTTTGTCAGGATTTAGACTAATGAGAAAATCTCAGAAAGATTCTTTACTGTCTAAACATCAAGCACACAAATGCTTCTCAATAGAAATAACACAAGAAATTCGTTCAAAGACAATACATAGCCTGAGAAATTCTTGTGTGCTGACAGCTCTCCAACAGTGTTGTCACAGCAGGAAGACATCAGTTGAAGAAACAGATAGTGACCTCAAAAAAAGTCTGGTCAGCAGTGTGGACAGGGTTTCACAAGATTATAAATCACCCCAGGGTCGCTGTGTTCCCACCATAAAGAGAGCATGGTCGTTTTATTGTAATCTAATAAGAGATGGGAGCAAAGGACAGCTCCAGTGTGTGTTTGCAAAGAAAAATTCTTGATTACAGTTTCAAAACTATACAGTTTCTCTGCTATTGAAGTGCAGATTATAGGGGTTAAGGCCATGTTAGGATTGGATTACCTTTTATAGCTTTATGTTATCCTCCAGTTCATGAATCAGAAAGTACTTAAATTAAACTGAACATTTGGGAGTAATCCTGGTATGTGGCCTGGTGGTAGAAAATTAATCATGATTTGGTGATAGATTATTAAGCCTTTCATTTGAAGGAGGTCTTTCACAGAACAGTAAAGTAACTCTCTGGTGGGAATATCTATATATTACTATGGAAAAGAAAACTCTCTATATAACAAGTTATGTTAAGATTGGTTCAGGAGGCAATGATTTAATGAAAGAAAACATGCATCTACATTAAAATGCATATAGAAGATGTAAACATTCAGTCTGGAAGGAATTATTAGCAGATTTTAGAGTTTCTTACTTTTTTTTTACAATACTAACTTGTGTTTGTTTCTATGTTTATATACTGTATAACTAAAGTGAAATAGTTGCTAAATATTTCGAATTACCTATTTTGACATGAGAAAGGCTAACAGTTCCATCTTTAAAATACTCAGAAATCAGAAAATTGCTCTCAGTAGATTAAGGCTTACTCAGGCAGTGGTAGCCAAAATTTTGAAGTAAAACTCTAGCTTTGATGACATTTTAAAATGATACATACCTCTTAATTTGCCCTAGCAGCACTATATATGCTGGTGAAAAGGTTTTAACTTTGTCATTTTATCATTTGTACTTAAGCTCCTTCAACACTCTTTGCTCTACATACATTTGTGGGACCATAATCAGATGTCCTACCATTTAAATGGATTTTACTCCCTAACTTATCACCTTTACTTTGTCAGTTTGTTCCTCTGAAGCCATGCTGACATCTAGAGATAAGTCCTATCAGTCATAGGCTACTGACTGAATTTTGATTGTGAGAAGCCATCGCTTAGAGCAGAGAAAAACAGAGTGAGGTGTATTGCTCGGGGTATATTTTATGTTAGGGTTCCAAAACCCAGAGGTAAATAAGATGGAGCTTGCAGCGCTTCCTTTTTTATTTGGCGGAAGATGGGCTTTGCAGGCTGCTTTCCTCGTCTCTTCCCTTTTCCCGTTTGGAGTCCCAGACCCCGTGGTTTTGCTCTCATTTACTTTCTTGAGCAAAGACGAATGTGAAAGGGAATACTGACTCTCGGAGGATATTAGACCGGTCGGTTAAACATAGTGGTCTTTAATTCATCTCCGTTTATTTTCCAGTTGTCGATTTCTCTTTGTTTCTTCCTCATTTATATATGCTTAAGTAGGTGAGGAGGCAGATTTCCACTGTCTCTCTTTGCCTAATACTTTCTCCAGTGCTCCTCAAAGTGCTACTCCATGAACTGGAAACTGGAAATGATCAATATCCAGGCAGGTTCAATTCCCTTTTGAATACAAAAAACACCACTTTTGCGACATTCACAGCCTCTATTGGCTTAAAGAACAAACGCTCTGAATGTCTTGCAAATTCAAGCTGAAAAGAGTAAACAGGACAATATAGGAACCAAGTTCTTATTCTGACTCTGCTAACTCACTGTTTCCCATTGACTGCCACAAGAACTTTGTATTTAGAAATAAGATGTATTTCATCTCAATTTCTCAGACCTCTTCTCAATCTGTAAATTTGAAGATGAATTTTTAATTCTTAACAAAAATGTAAATGAATATACCCACTAAAAATATATGGTGATTTTAGGAGAGTAAGCTATTTTGATGCCCTATATGTAAAAGGCATATCATCGATCATTTGTAGTAGAAAAGCTCTCTGTTTCTACTCTCTCCCTTGGTAAAGCTTACCAATTAATTCACAGCAAGTGTCATCTAACACTGGGCTTTCTCATACAACTAAGACTTGCATATAACCATCTGTTTTGCATATGTATTTGTTCTCGGTAATCTTTATTACTAGATGGTCTCTATAGAAAGTGCATAAGTGCAAACGCCAACATGTATTTTTGTTAGTGGCCCTGAATAGACTGGTTAAGGTAGAAAAACAAACGTACTTACTTTGATTTATCACTTGTGACATTAGCATGTACCGTACTGCTCTCCAGGAAACAAAATGGTTGCACCTGAGGACAGTGATATAAACACTACTTTGATTATTTGAAACAAACCATTAGGCTTTGATGAAAGAACTGTTACCATGGTGGATCCTATACTGGGGCAGAGTGCTTGGATATAATGGATGAGCAGTCTGCAATTACTTGTTCAGAATTTAAAGAAGCCAAGCTTAGTTTTTAGCAGGAAACAGATATATAAATCAAACTGAATTTTATATGAATCCCTATGGTAGAAGTTTTACAGCTAATACATGTGTTGCTGCAGTAGTTTCTTATTGGTAAAATCAAATTAATTCAAATTAGATAAACTTATTCTAATGTCAAATGAATTTTTTTTAAATTGTCTAAAATCATTCTATTCCATCTTTCAAGAGGAATTTCCTAAATGGAATTTTATTAATTTACATCTACATACTAAATTATCTTTTGTTTTATTTATATTTTTAAATGCACACGCATACAGGAACACACACAAAACCAAGCCTAATTGTGAATTAAATACCCTTTTATTGTATATAATTTGTAGAGATATGTAAAATATAATCCCAGTTAACCAACCACTAAAATTCTCATGGTAAGGAAATTTTATTTAAAAAGCATACGTTAAGCTAAAATATTTAAATTCCCTACTTTTTAAACTTTTTTACCTTGGTCCATTAGTGTGGCTTGGATGTCATCGTAGAGCATTTTATGCAGTCTTGAAAAGAGAACACCTGACCTTCAGGGGACAGGATTTAAGTAAATTTATGTGGAAGGAGAGCGTATGGACAACAAAAGAGGCAAGAGCAGATAGTAGATACAAGCACATCAGCAGTAGCTTTATTGAGTGGAGGGTAAGAACCCAGAGGTGAGCCTAAAAGACAGTAAGTAGCAGGCCTTACTGGAGAACCCAGGAAACGTGAGGGAGAGTGAACTACTCACAGATCAGCTACTTGGAGAGAGGGATCATCACACTGAAAAAAGGAAGGGCAAAACCACAGGAGGACCATATAATGAAGAAAAACCCAACCGTTTTCCCAATGATGCCATGAGCCTGCCCTGAAATCCTATAACCTATCTCTGTGAAGAGTATTTTCAGTAGTGTGTCTATTCAAATGAGTTGCTTTGTAGATACACATTACATTTCTGCTACTGTTTTATGGTAAATATGTTTTTATGCTACAAACGATGGTTTCTAGTTCTAACAGTATACAATTTTAAAACATATTTAAAAGCATGATTTAGTGGAGGGGTCCACATTTCATTTGGAGCTCGAGGGAACAGGTACAAGAAGCTTCATTGATCAAGGAGGGCATGTGGGTCTCACAGAGGTTACAGAACTTGCTTTAGGTCAAGGGCAGTCAGCTGCAGAGAGAGAAGCAGAACCCAGATCTTATCTCTGGGTCCAGTGCCTTTCCGTTAGCCTGTAATGCAGCTTTCCACTTTTGAAAGATTGTGGTTTCCCGATTCAGAGGGGTAAGTCTTCATCAGAAGAGTTTAGCACAGAAAACAATGCAAGAAATGTTCCTATTCCCAGTGTATTTCTATCTTCTTTATGTACAAATGTTGCTGACAGAGGAGAGGAAGGATTCTGTTTTGTGGCCTTAAAGGTAACCACCTTGTGTTGCAGTTATTGTCACGCATTTACATCATCTATGTGGCGGAACCTATTCTTTACTACGCTAATCAAAAGCTATCAGAAGGATTATAAATTTACAAATAAATTCAGGTGACTATTAAATGATTTTATGAGGTTAATGACACTGTTCTTTTTTTTTTAACTGTTGACCACACAATGCAATTGCTCTAAAATTCAGTTGCTAGTTAAAAAAAAAAAAGAATCAGCGATAATTACCTTGAAGAAGGATTTGCTATTTAGTTTTTGCCTTAAAACTAGGAAACCCAAATCAGATATATATTTATGACTGTTTTTCCCTATTCTCTTACTACTTGAATTGGCATGCATAGTCTGAAGTTTTACTATCAGTGACATAAATTAAATTGTAAATGTTAAAAGGGCACTGTTCAATTGGAGGTGAATCCAGTGTTTTTATAAACTTAATAATGATCGTCCTATCAATGACCTTATTCTTCTGTAGTACACTGACAGTCCTTTGATGCAGTTATCACTCCTTGCTCTCGGCTTGTTCTTTGCGCCTGCTGGCACTTCTGCTATTATGGAATCATTTCCTGGTTGAGTGGATGTTTTCTCAAGTTTGGAACTTAGTACACAACCCAAGGATGCCTTACCAATTAATTTGCACGTTTATTTTGTTTTTAGCCAGCTTGGTATTGAAGGCTATATTCTCTAAATTAATGAAGCCCATATTGTACTGATTAGGTTCAGGTTCCTGAAGACAATGTCTTATAACAGGAGGTGATCTAGTTAGTGAGCTATGAGCCAGGAGGCTCCAAATCCAGCCTACATCCCCGAGACCACGATTATAACACGACTTCCTTAGATGCTGCTAAATTGGAGCTATCTGAATTGCATTTAGAAAAACATAAAGTGGATTTGTGCTCTGGAGTTTGGAATCTAAGGCTGCACCAACATTTTTCTCTTCTACACTATTTCTTTTCAACCAAAAATCATTTCAAGTTGAGATTATAATTGTGAGCCTGGCATAGTAGGACCCATTATCATGATGGTTCCTTCTCTTGGGTGTTCTTAATCACTGTCCTAGTGGAGTTTAACTGCCACATGGAAACTCTCTACAGATTTAATTGTAAAGCATTCAGAAACTTTAGGTTCAGGGTTTCTGAGGCTCCTTGCTTCAACCTAGAGTTAGTGAGAATCCAACAAACATTACGTGAGTGCCTTCTTGGTCAGGTATTCTCCTAGCTGTGGGAGATAAAATAGTAAACAAAGCACCAGATTCTGTCCTTAAGGATCTACTAACTAATATAGACATGTAATCATGTAGGTAAAATTAAATTTATTAAATTCACTTTTATGTGTGTGGGTACACATATATAATAAGCATGATTATATATAATAAACAAGATTTTATTTTTAACAACTTTATTGAGGTCTAATTAATAGAAAAAAACTACACATATTTAATGTATACAATTTGGTATAAAGTTCAGTTGTACAAAGTGAATATTTCTTAGAGATATGCTGTACAACATATACCCTATTATTACTTAAATTTGTTAAGATAATATATCTCACATTAAGCGTCCTTTAACATATTTTATATGCTCCTGGATGAGGGAACAGCATGTGGGCTCATGGGACAGCATGAGCACAGGATTGCAGATAGTTTGTATAGTCTACACACCTGCAAACATTTTGCATTTAGAGGAGAAGGAGAAAATTCTTGAAAGGTGGGAAAGGTCCAGATTAAAGAAAGGTTTTTGTGTGTGTGTGTGTGTGTGTGTGTGTTTATTTTTTACTGGACTGATGTAATTTAGAATCAGTAAAAAAACAACAAAACAAACAAAAAGCAAACAAACAAAAACACTACAAAACTATTGTTTGTTGGGAAAGGCAGTATGCCATACACAATGCAGATTAGGAAAGGATGCTCTGTCCAGGTGGAGCTTCATCCTGCACACCCAAAGGTTGTGGATTCCACATACCTAGGTTGCAGAAGGGAAGCAGCTGATGACATTTCTCTCCTACATCAATATTTCTCTCTCTCTCCTTTCTCTCTCTTTCTCTCTTTCTCTCTCCCCCTCTTCCCCTTCCCCTCTCTCTGAAATCAATAAAAACATATCCCTGAGTGAGGATTTAAAAATGATTAGGAAAGGAATTTATAAAGTTGACAAATATGCTTTGTACTGATATGTATATACTATATAGACAGCATTATTTTGTTACTATAAAAGTGTTTCTTTTAATATTAAGCAGTCAAATCAACATTTTAATTCATGTTTTAGCTTCTAGTTTTTAAGATGCAGAATTTGGGATCTAGATTGATATGCCAAAGGCAGTGGACTCAGGGTGTTAATTCTTTCCATCACTTCATTTTACAAGTGCATGGATACAGCTGTTTGTGCTGTTACCAGATGTCAGACTAGGGGCTTCAGGAAGCTTTTCCATATATCAGCTGTTTCCCAGAAGTCCAGTATTACAGTGCAGAATAATATTCTTGAAACATACAGATCAGTTGTCTTTATTATAGGTACCAATCAGATACACACACACACACACATACACTAGAGGACTGGTGCACGAATTTCGTGCACTGCTGGGGGTGTGTCCCTAGGCCCAGCCTGCACTTTCTCCAATCTGGGACATCCCTCTCACAATCCAGGACTGCTGGCTCCCAACCGCTCACCTGTCTGCCTGATTGCCCCTAACCACTCCCCTGCCAGCCTGATCGACGCCTAACTGTTCCCCTGCCAGCCTGAGCTCCCCCAACTGCCCTCCCCTGTCAGCCCGGTTGTCCCCAACTGCCCTCCCCTGCCAGTCTGGTCGCTCCAACTGCCCTCCCCTGCCAGTCTGGTTGCCCCCAACTGCCCTCCCTTGCAGGTCATCTTGTGGTGGCCATCTTGTGGCCACATGGGGGTGGCCATCTTTAACCACATGGGGGCGGCAATTTTATGTGTTGGAGTGATGGTCAATTTGGATACCGGTCATTACTAATTAGCATACCAGGGCTAATTACCATATCCCTCTCTTTTTATTGTGTTGGAGTGATGGTCAATTTGCATACTGGTCATGACTAATTAGCCTATCCAGTTGTGATTGTGAGGGCGTTGTGACTAATTTGCATATTACCTTTTTATTAGTATAGATATTGAATACATATATGTGCACACAAAACATACACAAGTTTTGATAACAGTGTTATTCATAATAGCCCAAACCACCCAAAATGTTCATCAACTGATAACTAGATACATAAAAGTGGTATGTTCATACAATGGACTATCATTCAGTATTAATAGGAAATGAAGTGCAGATACATGCTGCAACATAGATGAACCCTAAAACATTATGCTAAGTGAAAGAAGCCAGTCAGAAAGACAACATGCTGAACAATTTCATTTATAGAAATTGACCAGAATAGGCAAAATGACAGAGACCTAAAGTAGGTTAGTGATTGCCGAGGGCTGTGGGGCAGGCTGAAGAGTGATTACTAATGGGCGTAGCGTTTCTTTTAGGGGGATAAGCATTTTCTTAAATTAGATTGTGGTGATGCTGCACAACTCTGTAAACATACTAAAATCACTGAATTACACACTTTAAATGGATGAATGTATGATATGTGAATTATTTCTCTATTAACCTGTGAAAAACAGTTATATAATAATAGCTTGGATATGGAAGTGAGTAAATAATGCAAAATTATGATCTGTGCAGTTGTTTCTTCTTTATAATATTCTTAAATAAGATATGGAGACTACATTAGGAAATAAAAGGACAAGCTAAATATGAAGCACATAATTAGTAACTTTTAAAGGCATATTTTTATGTTTCATTTAAAATATTTTTAAACATTTGATCCATTAATTTGGGTCAGATATGAAACTTAATAAAGCAATAGCTCTCTTACCTCCCAAGCCAATCAGTGATGCATTTTTCATTTCTTCCTCCTGTGAGAGTCTCCTTAATTTACGGCTTATTTGGAATATTCTTTGAATTTCATAGATTGTTTTCCTTCCATTATTAGAATACATTTAAGGCAACAGTGTTAAAGATCCCATGTTTAACAATGTGTAAAATAGTGATATCTTCATCCTTAAATTGCTCAAGGAAATGAATGTTTTTGGACAGAATTTCTACTTTATTGACTCTGTGATAGGAAAAAGCGCACGCATGTTAGGGCAAACTTCCCCATCGTGTAAACTATTCCCTGGGAGTAAGTAAGGAATTATATTAACTCTTTTGATGAAGCAGTAATTGAAATAATACCCTAGTGACTTAGAGTTATCTTTCGATATTGATAAAAGAAACCAAATGGAAAATTGTAGCTTAGCTGAAAGAGGAACTCTAGTTGCAGATCTAGAAGAGCTAAATAAAACTCAAGTTTGCCAGGGAGGGGTGAGGGGAGGAGACATATGTAATACTCTTTGTAATACTTTAAACAATAAAACATTTTTAAAAAATCAAGTTTGCTATAGCTAGTGTGCCCAATATGTTCTTTACTTTCCTACTCCTTCCCTCAATCCTTTTCTCCCTCTCTTCTTTTACACTTCCTCCATTTCACCGTCCTTGTCTCCCCTCAACACCAATTCACCCTCTCAGTCACTCATTCATTTATTGCTCCTTCATTTCCGAAGTACTCACTGAGCCCCTGACACATGCTGGGCACACATTACTCTTACCTTGACCAGACTTCACTTGTCAATACTTAGCATGTTTCTATTGCTTACAAATGTTTAGTTATTGACTGTTCAGAGCATTAGGGAAAAAAATTCTTTCTTCTTTCCCTAATTTCAGCATGTCAATTTGTTAAAGGAAATGGGTTGAGTCATTTTATTCCTTCCTTTTCTGAGTAATTATTGGATCTCAGATATACTTTTCTGAGTCCCGGCTGGTTCATCTTAATAATAGTAATAATAATAATATACAATGTTCATGGTTATTATGGAGATAAAATTTAATGATGTAATGCATGGAGCTTAAATCTTGGCTCACTGTAGACAGTAAATGATAACTCTTTATTGAAGACCCTCTGTATACATAATTCCAGACTGGGTAATAACAGTTTCTCTGAGAGTGTTTTAGAAACTTAAATTCCTTATTGTTATGTTTTCTTAGAATTATATCATTCTATTACTTCTATTTCATGGCCTGTGGCAACAGTTTCAAGGAATTTTGAGCGATTCATATGGAAATAAATTAGTGATTTAACTTTTATTTCTTGACTAACTTGAAATACTTTCATATGATTTGCACATGTAAGTGTATTGGCATAGCAAGCATTGTGCTCTTATTTCAAGTTTATGTTTTCTTGGCTTGAATACCTTGTTGAGCAATCAAGATACAAATAAGTTTTATCTTCCATTGCTTTCTTAGAGCTCTGAGTTTAATACTACCTTTGGCTATCTGTGATATGATATGTAAATGACCTTTGCAGCTGTTCCCTATTTTAAATACAGGTTTAGCATTCAGGAGTTTTTCTTTATATGATGATTGTGATTATAATGTTGAGATAAAAGAAAATGTATTTCTCAGTACAGCAGTGAAAAAGTTTAAATAAGTTAATCACATGTCTTGATGAAGCCTTTCATTTCATAGCTCACTAGCTCTCTAGAAAGTTCCACGGTCATTTTTCAGTTTCATTATGTGCATGCATCTAGAAACAGGAGGTTTAGTAAGAGATGAAATCTTTTGATTTCTGATTTGAAAACATTGACCCTTTTTTTTTGTCTTAATAAGTAGAATAACTGATTACTATGTGTTTTTTTTTTAATGGAAACACGGATTAAGTAATTTTGCTATTGTTATAATCTTGTGAAAAAAGGGCATTTTAAGGAAAACAATGTTTTTGTTTATTATGCTTGTGTATGAAATAGGAAAAATTAATAATTTATTGAATATTTCATTTTTTAAATTTATAATCACAGTTAATTATACTCAGCTTTGTAGAAAATTATGACTCAAGACATGCCAAACCTTGGTGAAGGTACCTTGGTTATGGTGCATAACATAATCCCCAAAGATAGATTTTCTATAGATTTGTATAAGTTTAAACTATAAATTTAAATGTATATTAATTAGTCTTTGTTCTTTACGTATATCATTTTTAAATTATGGTTTTATTTTTTTCTATTTTATCGAACTATTAAATTATAAACAATGAAAACAAGAGGTATACTGTTCCATTTTCTTTAATTCTTTCCTTTGAAATCACATAAGGCCCTAGTAGAGTATTAGCCAATAAATTCCAGCATGGAGACTTTGAAAAATGTCTAACCTTCCTTAATTAATCCTAACCTTCCTTTTAAATTGTGGTGTCTAAAGTGACAGGTTAATTTCAAATTCAGTTTTGATTGAGCATATGCCACTTTTTTACATGCTTTACATAACTAAAATAGAGCTGTCTTTAGAAATCCTTATCTTAGGAACATGAACTCTAATCAAGGAAAGTTTTCTTCTGTAAATGCTTTTCCACATTCATTGCAACTTTTTGGAAACAGTATGCTAGCTATAATAAGATACACAGGCTTTATGAGAAAACAGAGTGAAGTACACATAAGTGCCCTTTTCCTTAATTTAAGAAACCCACTAGTAAGGGTTTAAAATAAATAAAGAATGCTACGTTTTACTTTCCATGTTTCACATGTAGTTGTAACAATAGTAATCCATTTAATCTTTTGTGGGTAGCACTGTTCACTACAAATATAGTGGAAGTCCTAATTCTTTTCCATTTATAGTATTATTTTCCATTTATAGTATTAGTTGATTTGATATAGGATATTTTAATAAATAATATCTAAATAATTCTATTGAAATGTGTGTGTGTGTGTGTGTGTGTGTGTGTGTGTGTGTGTGTGTAACTTTGCTGGTTTATATTTTAAGAAGGGACAAGGAAGTCAATGGTATTCCACTTGGTTACAATTAGCAAAAGTGATTTATTAATCAATACTATGGTAAAGAGATCAAAATCTTAAATGCTTTAAACCACAGGGTAATGGTTGGAAAGAGGAACAAAAACAAAAATTGTGTATTATTGTAACTTTGAAAAATAGAGTAATGCCCTGTTATCTAACTGCATACATCCAGAAAAAGATTCCTAATCATTCCCACCTTACAAGAACATGTCAAGTGGAAATTAAAGACTTTGGTGCAAAGATTAGGGTGCAGCATACTTAGAAAAAATTAAAAATCAACAAGGTATTTGATATTTAAAATCTCTGAATAAGCAAGCGCAGAAGGGATTTCAGTCTCATTCACTCAACTTGCCTCAACTTACAGATGAGGGACCTGCGTCACACAGAGGGGCTTCATAACCCCAACGGAGTGGAAACTATGCCTAATATTGGGATCGTGGTTGGAAGGGGAGAGCAGCAGTAGAGGAAGGAGGAAGATTATTTTTTTGGTAATAAATGAAGAATTTCATAACTGTTGTCATAGACTTTTCCTTAATATAAAGATTCCATGACAAAGAGGTTCAGGAAAAAAGATATGTCTCATTTCACAATGCATTTTAATAATTCAAAAATTGGTAGCAATTAGAAACTGAAAAATGGCCTGTGCACGAAAAGCATGATTATAGACCAAATATGTCTTCACGAACAGACACATTTGGCCACTTTGAAGGACAGCCATCAGCTATCATGATCTTTTGCACCTGTGTTATGGTCTAGAACTCTGGGATTAGATTGGAAAGGTTTATACCTTGGGTTTTTTCCTTTGAGGCTTGATTGATGGTGTGATGAGATCATCAGAAAGGAAACACAAAGGACCGTTCCCTTTCCCATTTTGTTCTCTCTTTTGGTTGTTTCATTCATATATAGTTGCCCTGACACTCCTGTAGAACAGCTTTTAGAGAATAACTGATGATCCTATTGTTTTCCTCATAGAACTCATACTGAGAACATGATCTATTATAAAATAACATTTCTAATGCTCTTTCTACATTAGAGTGTGTACTTATAACTGTAGGTTACTTTACTTTTGATTTTAAATGATTTGCATTTCCAAAATATATATTAATATTTTAGTTGACATGTACTGAGCTCTGTTTTTGTTTTTTTTTTTACCCATGGTCTAAAGCATTTGTCCAAAGTAAAGCCATCAAGAGAATATTATTGAAAACTTGAAGTTAAAACTTCAAAACCTCAAATAGAATCCAAGCATCCTACTATGGTCTACTCAAGGCTTCAGCTAAATTCTGTGGCATCTTTGGGAAGTAGAAAAAGTCATCTCAGAGCAACTTTATCCCCTTGGTTTCAGGAAGGTCGTGCACTCTTGTGTGAAAGAAAGCATGCTCTCCTTGGCTGGGTGTTATAAGGGCATGGGGACACAGGCTGAGGCTTCCCTGAGATCCTGGCAGGCCAGCATACCTCTGTGACAGTGCTGCAGGTCCTCTGGTCTTCCTAGTACTTCGTTCTCCTGCCCCCTCATTCTTGCTGTGGTCAGCTTCACTCATATTCATCATTAGGTGTCAGTTCAATGAAACCTAGCTGTTTCTGATCCGTCCTAACTAATGTTGCCCACACTTTCGCATTCCAGACATCCTTTATCATGTTATGCTATGCTGTTGCTTCAATCCTAATCAATATCTGAATTTATTGTATTTGTTTTCTCATCATTAGTATGTAAATTCTTTTGAACAGGGACTTTGTTTTTCACTACTGGATACTGAGCTGAGAACAGTACCTGGCACTTTGTAAGAAATAGATGTATATTTGTTGAATGATGAAACAGAACACTTAAACGCTCCCCAATTTGCTCTTACTCTGTCACTAGTGGGGAATGGAGTTTGCACATTCTTATTATTTCTGCTGGTGGAAAGAGAGAAGGGAATAAGGAAAGGACCAGTTCTTAACGCTTTCTTCTATCCAATAGAGAAGTTCCAATGATACCTATGACCATGAAAAAGGCTTTTGCCTAGCGGCTGCCAATCCTAGTCCAGGACCTTATAAAATGACAGAGAGAGGGTCCCCGTTAAGTTCTGTGCTGGATGTCTTCCATGTGCCCCTCCAGAGCCACACTGCATCCTTTGCCACTTGGCTTTGTGCCCTTGAAGCCAAATGACTGTGTTGTTGTTAATACTCACCCAAAGATATTTTTTAATTGATTTTTAGAGAGAGTAGAAGGGAGGGAGGAGGGGGAGAAAGAAGAGAGAGAGAGAGAAACATGGATGTGAGACACATTGATTGGTTGCTTCCCACATGCACCCTGACCGGGGTCAGGGATCAAACCTAGAACCCAGGTGCATGCCCTTTACTGGGAATCCAGCCCACTACTCTTCTGTGCACAGGCCAATGCTCTAACCACTGAGCCCACTGGCCACGGCTGAAGCCTAATTTTTATGGACTGTCTGATCAGCCTTGTTCTCTGGCTTCTGGATCTGTGTACCAATGGGAGATCAGGAGCAGAGAGTGGGATCAGGGTATTTATTTCCCTTGTTTCCTTCCTGCTGCCTTACTGATGGGTGGCTTCATCTCTTCCCAAATCCACAATTCTTGCAGGGCAACCCTCTCCTAAAGCTTCAGCTACTCTCTAGTTGCAGGAACTGTTCCACCTCCTGACCTTTTAGGTCTCCCACAGCTGGCAGTCTCTGGGTGTCACATTCTCCCTTATTTATTTACTTTAACTCTGTCGATGATTTTGACAATACCCCTTAAATCCTGTTAGTCTCCTTAGTTATAGCATCTGAGTGGACCAGGTTTTGTTCCAAGACCTGAATGGATATACCTTCTTTCCTGGGAGTTTTAAAATTGGAGAAGTTTTATTTAGGAAACTAGAATAAGAACCTAAATGAAAATGTGCTTTCAGAGCTTAGGGTATAGGTGGCTTGGCAGCTACGTTAAAAGGTGGTTTCCTTATTGTCCAGACCTCATCGGGGAATCCACTTTCAACAAATGATTTACTTGGATTGTTCTGCTAATGGGAATGCAAGAACATTCCATTTGGAAATGTAATAGTTAATATTGCATTAGTTAATATGGATGCCTAATCTGGAGGATGAGCTGTGGCTGTGCGAGAAGAGAGATGGGATGGCCCAGCAGGAAATGGAGGTCCTGGAAGAGGCAGGAAATGACAGAAGCTTGTGGAGGGCAGCAGCCCTGCACATGGTGACAGTCAAAACCCCATGGCAACTTTCCACTGCAACTGAAATGCCAGCTTCTGAATGGGACTGGCAGACATTGCATTCAATAGACTTGTTCCTGATCTCCTCCAACCTCACTCACAGCCTCGATTCCTCCACAGTGACCTTTTGACTTTGACTTCATCTAGCTCAAACCAGTCAGTGTCTTTCACTATTTCAATCTTTATTTGAATATCCTCCACTCCTCAGAGTGGCCTTCACACCACACCCAATTACTCTCTGTCAGGCCGTCTGATTGTAGCTTCATTATAGCCTATGTTTATTTCATTCACTTGTTTCTTGTCTCCAAACTTTCCAGTTCTTTGAGGGGACGACTCTCTTGGATAGTTCAGTGCTGTCCAATAGAAATATAATGTGAACCACAAATGTAATTTAAAATTTCTTATCCTATACAATAAAAGCCTAATATCCAAATTATCCCCTCTACTGGGATTTTGATCAGGAGTTCGACTGCTCGCTATGTTGTACTCTGACCACCAGGGGGTGGCACGGAACATGGTGGGCATCAGCGACGAGGCGCTGGCAGTGGGTGGCAGTGGAAGTGCTGCTGGCCCCAATAGGCTTCCAGGTGAGCTGGTCCACAGCCACCAGTACCACAGCCGCCAGTTGGACTCCCCATAGGTTCGTGCAGGAGCTGGTCTGCAAGGCTGGCCAGGAGAGGGCACTCTGCCCACCTGGATTTTGGGCGGCGCCGCTGGGCAGCCCAGAGGCCCATATTGTGCCCCAGCCTGCAACATCCGGCCGTGTTCACCGCATTTCCGTGTGGGGACTCAGGAGCTGTGACTCAGGTGGAGGAGAGTGCGTGGGGGTCCGGGGGCTCAGGTGCTGCCCAGGGCCCAGAGGTCAACTGGGACCTGCCCTTCCATGCCAGACGCTCGTGCTTCAATTGCCAGCCAGGCCTAGAGACCACACCCGTGCACGGATTTCGTGCACCGGGCCTCTAGTAGTCATATAAAAAAGTTAAAAGAAACAAGTGTAATTAATTTCAATAATATATCTCTTATCAATATCAAAATATTATTTCAATATATAGTCAACATAAAAAAGTTATTAATGAAATATTTTACATTCTTTTTTTAATACAATTATAGCATAGGTCAGTACAGACTAACCACATTTCTAAGTGCTCAGTGGCAATTCATGTCACTAGCGGCTGCTGTATTGTCTAGTGTAAGCCTAGTTCCCTGTTGTGTCATTGGTATCAATAGCCCCTAGAGGGGTGTTTGCCATTTTATTTTATTTTTATTGGTACTACAGAAAGAGGAAGGGATTGAGCTTGCAACCTGGGCATGTGCCCTTGACCGGAATGGAACCCAGGACCTTTCAGTCCACAGGTTGATGCTCTATCCACTGAGCCATACCAGCTAGGACAGTGCTTGCCATTTTATAAGTGCTCAATAAGTATTCAATAACTGGCTTACCAAGAGACAGAATTACATTATTACATTGCTTTTTAGACATTTTAGTGTGTTGGAGCTGTAACAGTGGCAAAGAGAGCCAGAGTGTTGTACTGGAAACAGCACCCTTACATAATTTACAGCACTGGGATCTAGTACAGTGTCTGTCTATATCTTCATCACTTGGATGGTTTCACAAATCTGGGCCATGGTTTGTCCTGTCTACAAAGTGAAATGGTTGGACTGGTTGACTCTCAATGTTCTTTCCAATTTTAGTATTATATATTTCCCTCTCCCTACTTTTGCTTTTCTTCACATATTACTCATTTTCTTCTTCCCCAGAAGTACAATTCAGGGAAAAGTGGGATGGAGGGTCAAATGCCACTGAATCTTATAAGAATACTGGAGGCCTGAAGCACGAAATTTGTGCAAGGGGCTTGGTCCCTGCCGCCCTCAGGCCCTGCCCGCCACGGTGGCGGGGGGGGGGGGGGGGGGGGTCTGCCCTACCTCAGACCCCGCCCGCTGTGGAGGCTGCCTTTTCCTTGGCCCTCCAACCCTGGCTTCATCTGGAAGGTCGTCCATAAGGACGTCCGGTCAAATTAGTGTATTACACTTTTATTATATAGGATTACTTAACTATTTCAATCTCTATACAAAGACAGTGTCTTTTCCAAAGGAAGCCCTGATAGTATTCATGTTGTTACATCATTAACTTATTGATTTAGACATGTAGATATTTTACTGACATATTTATCTTCTTGATTTATTAACTATTTCCTAAAATTTGTTAATTTTATGACATTATTTCTGGTTGGTCTGAGCTTATTTTGAAACCTGATAAAAAATGTTAACCTTTTCTTATATTGACATAGCCTATAATTCATGATTACGCAAGTGTAGCATTTGGTATTACACCTGTGGTGTGAAATTTTGCTGATATCATTTATTGAGTTTTATTCACTTGGGAAAATATCAAACCATTTCCCTAAAAAGGACTTGAAAAATCATTCAAATCAGTGTTCTGAAGGCAGTTTTTTTTTCATCACTCACACTCTTTAATACCTTTTCCAGTTATTTAAAAATCTGATATGCCTAGTTGTCTTTCCTTTTATAAATGGCTATAAATGCTATTACCACCTTGTGTGAAAATGTGTTATTTCGCAGGCTGTGTCTGTATGTGAGAAAAGTGCTTCACCAGTTCACCAAGTTAAGAAACAGTGTTATTTTAGGCAATGGTAATACTGAATAACATTGTGCATTGGAGCCTGACTCTCGCTCAGTGAAGTCCCACTTTTTTTTTTTAAAGCCATGTGAATACTTTCAAACCCACACCTAGAAAACAGTCTGTGGTTGTTTTTACTTGGACAGTCTTGCTCCAAGGAATATTTGGACATTAGCATAAAGGTTGCACATGTTATACAAAGTGTAATTAAAGAAGCTTTGATCCCCAAATGTCAACTAGCTTGCTAAGTGTCATAACAAAGTGTCAAGCATCTGGTATACAGTTAATTTGTAGTCATTAACTCCATATTGTTGATGTGACAGTTTGTTAGCAAGGCAAGCTTGACAGTTGCATTTTGTTCATGATTGACACCTACAGACCTCCCCACCCATTTAGTTTACATTCCTGTTGAGGTTTCCTCAGGTTGCATTTTTACTGCTTAAGTTCTCCCATTTTCTTAGTCGAGGTGCTGGTAAACTTTTAAACACATATGCTATGTCAGTACAGAAATTCACATTTCTCCTCTGAAATGTTCTAAATTTGTAATAATGCTGGAAAGAAAGAAATGCTTGATGATCTACCTAAAGATTTGTTCAAGTAATGTGACAACCCATGCATTATACTGATGCATAATTGTCACAAATACCATATTTATAATATGACAATTGCTATGGCAATTAATCTAGTCAGCATTAATTTCTTGTATAGTTCCATTAATATTCCCACTTTTCAAAGGCTCAGAAAACAGATAACTGGATACTTCATCATATTCTTAATTGCATTGATTTAATCCAAAGAGTCCATTACAATCTAATTTCAGTCCTTTAATGTTTTAAAATTTTTCTTGTATTGAATTATATGCAACTTGTTTGATGCCAGGTTTTTACCACTACTATTAATAGAATTGCATTTAAAAATGTTTTGTAAGATACTTAATTTCTTATTTTCAAATATTCTATCATTATACCAATCCTGTATTCATATACACATAATAACTATGGAAAGGAAGAATCAAATATAGTTTACAATATGATGAATGAAGTATAATTTATAGTACGTGAGTTGATGGCAACAACTCATTAAATTCCCACAGTTTTGATTGTTTGTGTAGCTAAACAAGATGTGTAATATATAAAGTTGTACAAAGTTGGGCAACAATCAGGGAGTTTCATTCACTAATGGTCTTTCCCCCCCCGCTAATTTGGAGAATATAGATTTCCTAGTTTCTAGGAGAATTTGACTAAGGGGAAGTTTTTAGATTTATATTCAGTTCATCCAGTTGATTTTCTGCTGCTAGCAGGTAAGGCATGGTCAATTCATTTGTGGACAGGATTATAATCCATTTATTTTACCACTTGCAGTAATTTTATCCGTTGCCCTTAAAAATTATTACAAGAATACAACCAACACAATACAGAGTTCCTGACTGATTTCTTACCATCTGAATTCAAGCCTTTCTCTTGCCGCCAACTTGCCATATTACTTTGGATAAATATCTTTATCTAATTAGGTTTCAGGTATCTTGATCTGTAAAATAAAATCGCTGAGCTAGATAGTCTCATGTTTTTTCTAACTCTAAACATTATACATTTGCATGTTATTTTACATTACGGTTAGGAAAGTGCCATCCATTGAAATTGATATGATGTACCTCAGAGAACTTGTACTGAGGAGTGCAGTGTATTTTAGCCTCCAGGAATATTCTGGCACATCACCAGTCTGTTAGATGGCTTGGATGAAAACCAGTCAGATGAAATTATATTAAGTTTTGCTCTGAAACCCATTCCATGGCATGGTTGCTTTCCTTTCCTAGTTGTGCTGAGTTTGAGGGTGAAAAAAGAAAACTTAATTAAAGGCACGATGAGAATATACATGGGTGGAAATGAGAACATGGGTCTGGATGTCTGGAGGATTATAGGAGTGCAGTTTGAGTGTGAGCTTTTGGGTCTGGTACACATGGGTGATAATTAGCTTGATCACATGGTAAGACTTTTGGCAAGTAACTCAACTCATGGTGTCTTTCGCTTCTCTGTAAAATTACGTGATGTTAAGTGACAGTGATTGTGGGTAAGACATCTGATAGTTGGTAGGTGCTCTATAATGGCTAGTCATTTACAAACATAGTACACTTAGATTACTTTCAAGTTCAATTCAATCTTTTTTTCTCTGTGAAAGAAAAATAATAAAACTCATTACTTAAAACTGGCATGCATGTGAAGACTGAGTGCAGCGCCTAGAACATAGTAGGAATCATTAAATATTTTTTAATGTATGAAGTTCATTATCTGTGAAAATTGTGAAGGAAGTAGACATGTGAGACATATTTTAGTGGAAGTCAAGTGTAAACTTATTGGAAAAAGTTTGACTTGGGTAGTAATGGTGTAGAAGAGTAGCTATGGATTTTCAGATCTAACAGAGAAGGGGGTTGGGACAGAGGAACAATTTTAGGCTGCTTGACTGGGCTGTCATTTCACACTTAAAGGGTATCATGACTGAAACACCAAAATGGGACTTCTTTTGGTAATAACCCAATGGCAGTTCAGGGATGTAGATCTCTAAGCTATAAATTTGGTCATGAAGGTGGGAATAAATATTTTCCAGGTGTCTTTCTTTTTCTGTGGTCCCTGACCTTAACCTCTTATTAAGAGAAATCCCAAGATAAATGGTAGCATACATATATTTGATTGGTTACTATACAATAATATATAAAATTCACATTGATAAGAAAGGCATATTAAATGTCCAAATCAGTTGGAAATGGACTTCAGGGAGCTGTTATCTAACTTGTTTTAACATTTGCATGTGATGACACCATTTTTATGACCTCTAACCACCATTGACGAGTCCTCTACTATTGATTACAATATAGAATTTTGGAATGAAGGTAATGTCTTTAATCTAAAGTGATCAAGATAAGAAGAATGCACTTCTTTTAAGAGAAGTTGGTTAGATAGCATCAGAACAGCAGTGAATGTGCAAAATTATTGTATAGCTGTAGGATTTTAAAGAAAGGTAACAAATAGAACTGGAAATTTAACACCAGAATGTACTATGTTGATGAATTCTGAAAGAGAGTTCAATTTATATCATTAAGAGTGGGAACACTCATTTTTTTTAAAAAAAAATAGTGCACACAAAATTAGAGCTCTATGCCTAATATTTAAATACACATTCCTAGAGTTTGATTGAAAAAACTATCAATATGTCATAAAACCACAGTTAAAAGAAAATACATGGGAGGCCACTATGATCCTTAAAAGGATCACAGTGGGAGCACAATTTTAAGTAATTGTAGGTCAATTTAATTCACCTACACCGGGGGAAGGAAGGCTTACTCTTGCACGGATATCATGCATCAGGCCTCTAGTTTGTAATATAAATTTTGATGTATTAATTATAGTGGGACTAAATTAATGAATTACTAAGGAATTTCTTTACTTGACAATCAGGCAGCTTAGATAAGGATAGTTACTGAGTACAGGTCCCTGTAGATATTCTTATAGGTAGATAGAGATATGGACATAGACATAAATATATTTATATTTCTATCCCAGTAAATATATAGGGGTAGGAATAATTGGTGAATTTGTATGGAAGAAAGGTGAACTATTTATTCTGTATCCCTCAAGTCAATATTATAAAATATTCATAAGATATCACTGAAAAAACAATCCTGGTTCAGTAGAATCCTTTATACTGATTTTCCTATTGAGCTGAGCCATTCGTAATCTATACTAATGAGTACAGGAATCTTTGCAGATTATAGTGTTTTCAGAATTAGCAACTAAGCAAAATACACAAATTAAAGAATTAAAGGCATCATAAAATGTATTGCATCATAAAACCTACTTGTTCATTTCTTTTGACAAGTGTAGTTTAATTTAAATTATTTATGGTACTTTGTACTCCACGAGTAACTGTAATGTAGTGAATTTTGTTAAAAATAATGAAGTTGAAGCCAAATGAACCTTTAGTTATGATTGTGCTAAAAGATTCAAGCAATCAATTTATCTTTTCTATACCATTTCTACAGGCAAATTCATAGTATTTTTCTCTTTCTGTTCAGAATTTTAAAAGTCACATAAGTCCACTGTATATCTTGTCAATGCTTTTACAACTTATACCTCAATTAATGAATTTTTGGGAAATGAACTTGTTTCTAAACAATCCATGTTAAACATTTCCTATAAATCCAGTGATTTTTTTTGTAGATGCTCCCTATTCTAAATTGCATTATTTCTGTCAAAGTTTACACATTGGTAATCACATATGACAAAATTTTTTCCCCTTGAATGGAGTCTTCTTTTATTGTAAAATGTAATGTGACAGAAAGGACACTGATATGGGCATTAGATAAACCTGAATTCAAATCTTAGTCTCTTCTATGACATTTAACTTCTCTTTCATGTGTAAGTTGCCGAATTCTTTCTTAATGATACTGTTTTTGTGAGTGTTAAATAAAATAACCAAAATATTGCATATAGTTCCTAGAATTCAATAGGCTCTCAATAATTGTTGATTGTTATTATATTAAGTAATGGGGGGGGGTGCTCAGCACAGCCTGCCCCCTCTCACTGTCCCGGAGCCCTCAGGGGATGGCGTAGGCCTGCTCCCTTAAGCTGCAGTCTGGCCTCCCTCCAGGCTGGTATAAGGGGAAGGCGCTGCCTCCATCACCCCGCTGCTGCTGCCACTGTCAGCCCTCGCAGCCCCTGTGGCTTTGTCCGGAAGGACATCCGGAAGACATCCGGTCTATCCAGTCTAATTAGCATATTACCCTTTTATTAGTATAGATTGTTAACCTGGGTAAAATTGTGGAACTGGCAAAGATGGTCTTTAAATCAGCTTTCCCTTTCAACACTTTTGTGTGTTATTTTTCTTTGTGATAGTGACTTTACCTCTTCACATACACACACACACAAACACACACACACACACACACACACTTCCCCTCCACCATGGCGACCTTGAGTACTAGAAAACAACTTAATTCTTGCTACTCCTTCCTCAGCCTGTTTCTCTGAGAACTCGGAACTCTAGGGGCTGAGATTCAGAAGTGGGTGAGTCATCTGTCTTCCTCTTTGGCCGCTTTTGACATTAGGATCTGCATATTAGTTAATATTTAATTATAATATCTCTATATATTAGTACTTTCTCTCTGCTATATCTTTATGCTTATGTGTCCCAGTAGTTAGAACAATGAAGATCTGTCATTCGAGCACATATATTTTGTTATAACGTTGGGATTAAGTAAGGCTATGTCCCATGTAGAAGACAATACATCTTTGGAAGGAACAGGAAATTGATGTTACTATATGCTTAGCAGTAATAACATTTATTTTTTCCTTCTGATATTATTTTCCTTATAGATCAGATATACTTTTTTGTTTTGTTTATTAATTAGTGGAATCATTTTAAATTTAATTTAACAAGTATACATGTTAATAAGATTCTAAATATATTTTTTTAAGATAAAGAATTTTTTTCTTTTTTCATGTATTTGTTTTCTGTTTGAGGTATGTTATGAATATCTCATCAGATAAAAGATTTTGAGAGTCGTTAGTTATTATTAAGAATATAAATGACAAAACTTTATGAAAGTATAACAATCATCCAATTTATTCCTCTCCTATGAAAAGCACATAATGGTCTATGCTTTAGAGTTATACTTCAGAATTACAAATACGTTAAGAAGTCTAATTTGTATGCATCAGCCTTCACTCCTGTGTTTGTGCTGGCTTTAAGCAGCAGCACAGCTTTTAATTGTGAGGTTTTAAGTTCTGCAATTAAAATTTACCCTTTTTACTAAGAGGGTTGAGTGATAGTTTTTGATTTACTTTAGACAGTTTAGACAAATTATATTTAAAAGAGCATAAAGATGCACAGCGCATTTCCTGATCCAGAGAAGGTCAAAGTGTCTTAGTCTCATTTTTTGAAAGTTTTACCTTGAATAACTAATGATTCCTCCTACTTTATTGACTAAACCTTGCTTAAGATATACAAGCAGGATGTCAAACTTCTCCAGAACATCGACTCCTTTGAAATCAGTGACCAAATGACCTTGACAGTAGGAAACATGATATTTTACATCTTATGATGTTATATTAAAACCACCTCTATGAAGGATTCAGACAGATTACATTAGAGCCTCAAAAGATGCTTCTATTTCTCATTTGATTACTTTGTGTTTATAAAAATAATGAAAATTCTTTGCAAACTACTGGAAAATTTGTTTAGAGCTTTGACCATAGCAAAAGTATGGTAGAAATTTTGCAGACAGATGTTTAATTCAATCAAGGGGACTCATAAAATGGATAATTCTGGTCAGTAATGAAAGTTGAGGTCACAGAAACAGATTTGTGGCATAGTAACAACAAAAAAATCTCTTGGATACTTTTTTAGAAGCAGCACATTAACCAGGGATTACACAAATAAAGTAGAATTAAGATTAATGCCTCAGAAATCTGAAGATATTTGTGTAAAGCAGTGAGAAAAACATTTCAAAAATATAAAAATATAAGAGAGAGGGTTTTGAGCTCGCTCATCATGGGTTGTTGTGGGACCGTTGGTCCAAGGCTGGAGGTGATAGAGATACAGAAATGGTCAGATGGTGAAAGGTCTATGAGACGTGGTACTAAGCAGGTGAGATGTCTGATGAGAGTTGTACTTTTAGAGTAAATAAACTGCTTTGGCAACATTGTTTGATGGGGATGATAGTCACACTGGAGAGCATTCAGGAGACAATAGTGATTATTAAGGTTAGAAATGAGAAGAATCTTTTAGCCTTACTTTACCCAGGCGGTGTCAGTTGAGACATAGAAAGCACGGTATATCCAAGAAATAATGGAAATTTGAACTGAAGATACTGCCAAAGTATTTGAATGGAAGCAAAAATTATTTTAAAACCTTTTATTCTATCTGATGATTTTTAGGAAATTATTCACCAAATGTTTCTATTAGCGTCCATGTGATGTAGTGACCAAAGGTATGCCATTAGATTCAAATTTCTAGAAATATTTATAAACAAAAGGAATAGTCGCTTAAAACAAAAACATAAATTATTTTTTGGCTTAAAGACAGAATAACATTTACTTTGATTAATCTTAAAGGCACACCCTTCTGTTTTCTTGGTGAGTTTGTAAAGATTTATGAAGTTGCCCAATTGTTAATGGCAAATAACAGCTGCTATTTTTACACATTCAGGGATTTTTTCTTTTTGCAATCTGTGATAAATACTGGCAGAGCATTATAAAATGACAAGGGTGCTGAAAGTGCGAATGAACTGGCAAACATGAGGTCCCATTATTTATTTTAATCTTATTGAAGCTACCCTTCTGAACTATAAATATATTGGCAAATAGTTTTATTGGCTTGTTTTTGTGCTATTGTATTTGGATAGAAACTTACCGTTTTAATAGACAATTGTTAATTTAACATAAATATCATGTGTGCTGATTTAAGAATACTGATTTAACTTGTTCATTTTGTGCTGCAAAAGCAGGGCCTGCTTTAGGCAAAAGTGCCAAGTGCCAGAAATTCCTCTCTTGTGCCTTCCCACAGCTCATTCCTGGAATCCAACTCTGCCCTCGTCTTGTCATGCCACCACCATCTACTTCCCTTGTGTCCTGGGAGCCCAGGCTGGTGTTTCTGCCATGTTCCTAGACTACAGTGTAAACGCATGTCCACTGTATGCTTTTTAGTTCACAATCAACTGATGATAAGAATTAACTAGTTGTGATATGTTAAGGAAAAGGTCACGACATTTAGAAGGACTCCAATTTTTTAATCTAATTCAAATAAACGCTCTGTGGAGATATCAGGGAGAAGATGGTGATATCATGGGTTACTAAAGGAAATATTTAGAGGCAAGTAGACCAAGAGTAGTTAATAGTGTTGTGAGATAATGGTGAGCTCAGAGAAATATGATCAGGGAATTCTCTATAATAGGTAATGCTCCTTTATTTAAATGATTTTATTTTGATTAGAATGACATTAAGTGCTGATAGATAATAGGTAATGCCTAAGTTTTGATACTTGTCTTTGTACTTAGGGTAATTACCAATGGCTGACTGCTTATAAGCCAAAAACATTTTTAAAAGTATAATACAATTATTCCTAGTTGAAACTAATGGAAAAACATTAAATTGTCAGAGTGTATTCTCTACACTCGAGGTGGATTTTGTGACAAGTAAGTTCTATTATCCCAGTGTGTAATATCAATGTCATAGATCAAAAGGACACTTTACAATTCAGTGCTGTGATTCTAGAATGTCTCGTGAAAACTACTAATTCTCAGCAAAATACTCTTGACCTTTATGGCTAAACACCTGGTCAATTTTAAGTAATCTAGGAAGACATTTCTTGGAATAGCCTCAAAATTGTAATAAATGAAAGAATTGAAGAATATGTCTCTTTTTAAAATAGTCTTTGATCATCTTCTGATGAAAAGTGTCATGAAAAAAGAATACAAAAATTAGACAGTCTCAAATGTATTTTATTATCACTTTTTTCTGAGCAAATATGAAAATGATGTGCTTTTTATACTATTGCTTTGTATAGTATAAAAATAAACAAAAATATCCACTAAAAATTACTAAAATATCTACCTAATTAAAAAAACACACAAGCATTTTCAGAAGATTCTAATGATAAACGAGGGTATTCAGTACATTTCAATTCTGTATACTGACATTTACAAGGATGACAGACAAAGCAGAAATAAAACGTTATGTGTTTTCCTCAAAAAACAAACCACAGCTGGTGGGTTTAATTTTATTCCTACCAGCCGTGACAGCAGCCTTTTTAAATATTGAAAGTGTGAATTAAAGCTTCTGCAAAACAGTTGCCATATAAATTTCCTTAACCACTATCAATTATATATGAAGTATCAGAAAATTGTTCTGGCCTAGTTGGTGTGGTTTTTAATACGATGGAGATAGCAAATGTTAGATGCTCTCAGCTTATCAAAACCTCCCAGAGAAGGGAGTTGAGTGTGTGCATCAGCTGGTCCTCTAAACTATCAAAAAAATAGCCTTCAAGATTCCTTCTTTCTTTCCTGTTCTCATGGCACTTTGATGATAATTATATATAAATTGAAATTGAACTCAATATTGGTGAGTCTCTACAATGGTGCTGTCGGATAGAACTTTCTTTGATGATTAAAATATTCTGTGCCTGCATTGTTTAGTTCAGTAGCCACTGGCCATATATGGTCATAGAGCACTTGAAATGTGATGTGGCAAGTACAATAGAGGAACAAGATTTTAAAACTTATTTTATTTTTATTTGATAGACACATGCAGCTAGTGGCGACTGTATCGTACAGTGAAGCTTCATAGCATGCGAGGTACTTTACTCTGTTCCAGAGAAGATAAAACCAACCAACCAACCAACACAAAAGACACTCATGTGGTAGGGAAGAGAAGACATAAATATGTATGTACATAATTTTGGATAATGCAAGTCAGAATGTTGTAACTATTTAGATGTACCAGAAAAACTAAAACAAGGTATTGGAGCAAAGAGTGGGGAAACACCTATTCTAGTTTGTGATGGAGAACATAGTTCAAGAAACATCATTTTACGCTCCCCACGGACATCCTTAGTGCTGCCACCGGGGCAGGAGAGGCTCCCGCCACCGAAGGGTTTGCAGAATTAGTGGACATTTAGACAAGCTCTGGGTAGTATCTTGGAAGTTAGAGCTAATTTGCAGTGGCATTCCAGATGGAGAGAACTTGGGGAGCAAAGTCAGGGCATTGGAGAGGTGAGGGCATGTCATGTAGTCAGTGAGGGATAAGCTTTAGCTGGAGGGTCAAGACAGAGCAGCCTTGACTATTGGCCAGGGCCACCACATCAAGGGCCTACACCGGGTAGGAAAAGAAGTCTTATTTTGTTGACGGAAGGGAATCTGCTAAGATGTAGGGAGGCCAAATAGGAAGTCATGAAACTGCCCAAGAGAGAGGTGTGAGGCTAGAATTAGAGAGGTGGTAGTGGTAAAACAATGGGGGTGAAGGACAGGAACTTCTTGAGTTTATTCTCCTATATCTGCTTGCAGTAGTATATTTTTTAAAAAAATGGGGATATAAAAGTCTATGTTTTCTGCACAGGCTGTATTCTTCTCAGCTTGGTACCAAGTTATGTTTTATAGAGGTTTGTTGTCAAGTACTCAGGCCTAGGCACAAACATGTTATAAAATGCCTAAGAATCTAATAGGATCCAATGCTTTAAGATTGATTTTAAAGAGAGGGTGTTCGCATGTGGGCAATGCTTCACTATTAGATTATACTGTTAGATAATGAATGGATGGGAGGAATACAAAGGAAATTCAAACTCTTTTGTGAGCTGAATTCATCTTTATACGTGGAAAAACTCGAAGGCTATCTCCCTGAAACAGACTTATAGTAGGCTTGATATTTTTTGATGATTTACACTGGAATGATAATTTTAAAAATAGTTTAAGAAGAAACTTCAAAATATATGGTTAGTTGTATATGTAAGGAATCACTTACCCTTCTGTATGGTAGTAACACCTTTTACACTCATGGGCGAGTGCATGAACTTCGCGCCATATACAGATTTGGCACACAGGATATGTTTCAGTTTAAAATTTGTAAATACAAATTTAAATGTTCAAATAAGGAAATGAAAACTGCAATTCTTTAGTAATTATTCTAGTTAAAACAAACACATAAAATATACATGAACACTTACTTGTACTTATAAAATTTAATCTAACTGTTAGGGTGTTTGTTAAGAATCTGGTTGTGTAATGGAATTGCTAAACAGGATGTTAAAGCACTACCAGAAATTTTACAAATATTCAGCATATCAGAAATCATACAGATGTTCAACTCAAAGTTTCAGCTTGCTTAAAAATACTTTCTGATGTTAAACTGGTGCTCTTTTTCTCCCCATAAATACTCCTTATTGGTGTGCCTACATTTAAGAGAGGTTTCAAAATAGTAAGAATTTACCCTTAAATATGCTCATACACTTTAATGTTTTGCTCCCAAGTTAATATCACACATGCTTTTCATATAATTAGAAAAGTTTATTTTTCATATGCCCTGGATAAAATGTTAGAGGCAGAAAAACTTTGTTTTTGCCAGCTGTTTGTTTAAACACCATTAAATCACAATTCACATTGCTTCTCTAAATGTCTTAAAATTTTGCTTCACATATTCCTTGGCTTATAAATGTTAGGGTGAGTTTTTAACACAACCAAACTCGGCATACTTATAATTACAGTGGCTTTACATTTTGAGAGTGTGTCTCATACTCTAAGAACAATTATATAGTTTTTATTTTAATTAATTTTTGCTTGCAATATTTACAAAAGACTTCATTTTTTTTAGTTTTTAGCTCTTGCTTTTTTTTTTAGCTCTTGCTCTGTGTTAAATGCATTCTTTCATTAAATTTAATATATTTGTTAGTTTGTATTAATGTAAAGAATAACATCTTTTTCTTTATCTTCTCTGGTGAGAGATTTGCACATGCATGCTACTTTTCCTAGTTGCTCTCTGTTTTTGCTAGCTTTAATCTTAAAACTAAAAAAAAAAGTCTCTTAGTCTTTCCTTCAGTAATTTAATTCTGCCACAAGAGATTAAATATGCCTTATTTATATTAGCATATAAATTAATAATGATTCAAACAATTATTTACCATATAATAGAAAAAAGGCATTGAATGAATTTACAAATCCAGTTGGCCACTGCTTGTAACTCAGAACTGATAACTATATTTCTAAAGTTATTCCTTTCATGTGCATAAGGTAAATTTAAATCTCTCTTGGAATATAAGGAATATAAAGGATGGTGAATATTTGCTAAAAAAGCAGACAATCTGAAAGGATTAAAATGCTTTAATCAGACAGAAAAAAAACGGCTTTGGCCACTTGATTAGGGCTGATTTCCACCATCTGCTTATACTTACTGAGGATCTAGCCCTGACTGAACACTAATTTGTGCACTTCCTAGAAATTGAAATCTCTCAGCAAGCAAATTAACAAGAGCAGGGATTCAGCAATAATGGAGCTCCTCGGCTTTTGTTTCCCTCTGACAGATGGACAGGGTGTGCTCAAATTGAATTCAGCTTTAATTGCATTGTGCCATTTAAAATTTTATCTGCTCCACAGATTTTGTTTACAGGTTTCAGGATTCCAAACCTTTGGAAGTTTTTTTCTTTTCTTCTTCTTCAGTACTGAGCAAGATAAAGAACATTGTAATTCTGTGTGACTGGGTGGTGTTCATTGCAACTCCTTGCCCTGAAGGGTAGCACATTAGGAAAAGGAATTATGTTTTTTAAAGTCTGGGGCAAATGGGAAACAATTCAAACTTTGCATATTTTCAAATATTGACAGCTCATAAATAAAAGTAATCCGAAGTGCTCTGTATTTCATATCTACATAAGAAAAGCAATTTGCCTTGCTTCAATTCAAGTATTTCAAACTTTGCCTGCTATCGGTCTATCACTTGGAACTGCGCACTCCTGAATTCTAGAGATAAACTTTTTTATAAATGAATCATGATATTTTAAAATTACTTTTAGTTTCTGCTTGATTGACAGTCTTCAGATAGAACTGACTTATATGAACTGTTCTTTTGAGCAGAGGTATGAAATACTAAATCATTTAGGCATGTCCTAAACATTCCTGTGAATCTAACGCTGAAGATGCATTTGTTACAAAATTGCTTGTCAATCTACAAGCATTTCCTCATAAATCTATGGCTTAGTAGGTACTAAACTCTGACACTTCTGGTGGCAAACAGAGATCCTGAAAGCTTGACTACACCATCATAAGGTTTGATTTGCACCCTATTTATGTGAAGATTGAAGACTTTCAGCTATTGAGCACCTTGCCAGGAATGACTGAATTTGCTTTACCATGAGGCAGGGAGTTGAGAATGAGGAAATTGGAGGAGGGAGGGCTGCGTGGGAAAGGAGGGGCGGGGTTCTCCAAAGACTAGACAATGTCCTGTGCGCCTCTCCACAAGGGACATGCGCCTAAAGAGCACTGAGAAACTTCTTAACATATCTTGCCCACTTTCAAATACGTAGTTTTTATTGACGCAGTTTCCATTTGTTATATTCCATTAATACCCGATCACCCCCTTCCACTGGAGGGGGGTTTGTCAAAGGTCTGTTAGGGTTGTGCAATGTCTCCTTGGATGTGGCACGGTGTATGTTTGTTTATCATTACATGGATCTCCTTATGAAAGGGGCTTCTTAAGTTAATAATAATTAAAGCGATCTAAGAGCACTTCAAATTTGCTGCTAAATTCTACTACAACGGGCTTCAGGATGAAGGTCGGAGGAGACGGCAGGGGTTGCAGAGGCTCGGGGACATGAACCGAGCCCCAGGACACAGCTTCGCTGCAGTCGTAGCTCTCCAACACCCCGGTTCTAGGCAGAGGAGGGTCTGAGCTCAACATCTCTTTCCCAGTTCCTGGCTGCCAGAAACCCGTTGAAAGTGGAGGAGGAACCCAAACTTCGTACCTTTTGTGAGAAGCCTACGACCACAGAAGCTGCTGCTGACGCTCTGGGTGAAGAACGGAAGGGTTATGTAGTTTGAATTAGCGGTGGGAACGACAAACAAGGTTTCCCCGTGAAGCAGGGTGTCTTGCCCCATGGCCAAGTCCTCCTGCTGCTGAGTAAGGGCCACTCCTGGTATAGACCGAGGAGAACTGGAGAGAGAAAACACAGATCTGTTTGGGGTTGCATTGTGGATGCCAATCCCAGTGTTCTCAACCTGGTCATTGTAGAAAAAGAGGGAGAAGATATTCCTGGTCTCACTGATACCACTGTGCCTGGTCGCCTGGGGCTCAAAAGAGCTTGCAGAATCCACAAACTCTTCAATCTCTCTAAAAGAGAGGATGTCCACAAACATGTTATGAGAAAGCCTCTAAACAAAGAAGGTAAGAAACCTAGGACTAAAGCACCCAAGATGCAGCGTCTTGTTACTCCACGTGTCCTGCAACACAAACGCAGGCGTATTGCTCCGAAGAAACCACGTACTAAGGAAAACAAGGAAGAGGCCGCAGAATATGCTCAACTTCTAGCTAAGAGAATGAAGGAGGCCAAAGAAAAACGCAGGAACAGATTGCGAAGAGACGAGACTGTCTTCTCTGAGAGCTTCTACCTCTAAGTCTGAGTCCAGTCAAAACTGAGATTTTTGTAACAAATAAAGAGAGCAAATATTTTTTAAAAAATCTACTAAAATGCCATTGCAATTTTGGATAATGCAATTTCATTTTAGAAAACAGGCTTACAGGTTATCAAAATGGATCATTTTAGTGTTTTTCAGAGGTCTCGGCTAAATGAGGATTCCAAATCCTGGTTAAGTAATCGAGTGTAGGCATTGCTGAGAACATCTTAGTTTTATAAAGTTTTAAAAATCTTTCCTGGTCATTCTCTACTTGCTGTGTCTAGTTAATAGACAGAAGAAAAGGTGTCCTATTGTAAAAGAGCAAATGTTATCATTACTAAATAGATAAGTCAACAATCTAGAAGTTAGCATTCTAAAGTTTTTACCTGCCAATGTTTTTTAAACAGGGCTTCCCCACTGAAACCAATAGAGAGAGAAAGCTGTTCTACACAATATACTTGCTTCCCCTTGTGCTTTTAAAATTGTTTATTTATTTTATTCTTTTTAGCACTCTGGTTAGGCCAAATTAGACTTTTGAGCATTCTATCCCCCTTTGCTTCCTTGTTGCCATTGTAAGCACCCGTGCTTTTATTTTAGTTGCTTTCTCAGATATTTTTCATAGAAAATATTATAATCGAAGCATGTGAGAGCTGCATGGAACCTTAGAGGTAATCTAGTCTAAGTTATTCATCTTACAGCCGAGGAAGCTACAACTCAGAAAGTTAAAGCAACTCACTCAAGCTACCCTTTGAGTTACTGGAAAGGCCAGAATTAAGATCCAGCTCTCAGGAATCCCTTATCAGTGAAATTTATAGAAGCATCAAAGAGTTCATGACTTCAACTCCCCACCCTTAAAAACTGTTAGTGTAGCATTCACCGAAAATATAAACAGAAAAATCTTCATCAAATGAACACTAATAAAAATGAATAGAATATATACACATGCACGATTAAGATTTTTCCACTGGAAAATGCAGAAATAATGATTTCTCATCACCAATATTCATAGTACTTACTGCATTTATTATATATATATTTTCAACTATATTCTGTATCTAGTGTATAAGCAGTATGTGCAGATGCGTAAGCTTCAAATTTTGGCAGTCTTCAAAACCACATGGCCAGATTTGAGCCACTTTTTCTTAATTGGGGATTCCATCATAGAGGTGCCAATTAGGGTGCCGAATAAACCTCATGTTCTCTTCTTGCCACACGGTGGTTGAAAGCCGGTATGTGATATCTGTCTCGAGTTTATAGTCTGGTACAATAATGTCATTGCCCCATGTGGCAAATGGTGTAAGCTATTGTAAAACTGTTTGTCTATGTGATTAAGACATTGCTGCAGTGTGCAGCACCAGCCAATTACTTTTTTAATTTAATTATAGCAGAAAAAGGAATAGCATAATAGAAATTCTTGTCATAGGGAATATGTAAAATGTAAATTGAAGAGCCATGAAAATTTCATGCATTGGCAGCCTGATTTGTTTTTATTTTCAACTTGTTATGAAGACTGCGTTTATTCAATGCCATAAAATAAGACATAGCAGCATTTAGTAATTACTTAGTTTTACATCAAAATAATTATATACAGTATGCACTTGTGATCCCCTCTGCTATGTATGAATGTAAAAATAAACACTTCAGGGCCTGTATCCCTTTTTACTTTTAGACAGTGTAAATAAAGCTGAATCTTCAATTTTCAAATTAAAACTGATAACCTTGGGCATTCCAGGCTTTTATAAAGGAAGGGGGGAAACTTTAGCTTGCCTCAAAACAGGTTGTGTCTCTGGAATGCTTCTGGGACTAAAGAGATCAATTAAGTGTGTATAAACAAACAGTTGGAAAAAAGCTACTAAAACAACAGAGGAGAGAGCTCTCTATTGGGCTCCAGGGGCCTGGGGGAGCGAAGTTTCATTAACTGGATCTGAAGTCCTATGGCCTTCTATAAACAGGCATTAATTAAAGAATGTAAAAAATAAAGTTTCAGACCTTGCAATATGTTAATGATCATATGATTCAGGGCCCGGGAAGGAGAAGAGCAGCAGAGGTCATAAAATAAGCATGAAGCATTTAATACGAGTGCTTGGCAGGGATTTCTGCAAATTAGTTGGTTATTTGCTGGTCCAAAGCAAATTAAGGTGATTTTGCTTCACTTGCTAATTTTTTATGTGCATGCTTGGCAAAATGTTTTTCACAAATGGATGAAGGTTATTGTTAATGGCATAATGAGAAATATTAACATATTTAAATAACCCCCCAAATTCTGACACTCCACACAAGCATGCAGTTTTTATTTAAAACAGACATTGCCATTTTGTTAGGTCCTGAAGATCATTTTAGATGAGATTATGAAAAGTATCCAAGTCATAATGTTTAGCATTATGAGTGCACCTTAAGAACTTTTTCACATGTTAGCATATGTGTTTTTGAATAAAAGTTATAGGCAATGGACCCGTATATAGCAGCGTCTTTTAAAAATCAACTTTCATAATTTATTTGCTTGATAAAGGAGCGATGAAAAATAAAGCAGATGAAAGTCTACTTCTAGAATAAGATAGTAAATTTAAAGGTGGTTTTCAGAAAAGTGACTTATGTGAAATTTTGGCTTTAGTGGCATGTAGTCTGCTTCCTTTCTTTACCTACTTCTGTACACCTATATTTATTTTGATGGAGATAAATTATTCTGTGCTTATGTATTCTGATTTGGTTCCCCATAAAGTTTCCACTTTATCTTAGCACTCAAAGTGCAGTTTAAAAACTGGAGCAACTTCTCTAAGAAACTCTTTTGAAATTACAGTCAAACTGCCCTGTCACTTTAATTACCATGAAGTTGCACAGAAGTACCGAATTTGGCAACAGATCCTTATATAGAAGGTGGTGCTCGACTTGGATGCTACTATTGACATTGTTCTGTTACAGCAATTTTAGATGGACAAATTGCAGTTGAGAAAATTTCATGACTCGGTAAAATGAGCAATGATGACATCTGTGGATGCGGGTCTGTTCATATCTTTGCAGAGCCTTTAGGGAAATAAATATCTCGGAACATTCGGTGAAGTGAAGCTCACTCAATAAATCAACCTGACACAATAACACTTCTGGCACATGAGCCCTACTTCTCCCCAGCAACACCTACCCCTCTGTGTTCCTGTGCTACCAAATGGTGTCTCCCCATAGGCCTCTAAATCAAATCATAGCATACAAATACAGTGAGAATTTATTGGGAATTGGTTTTGTTCGGCAAAAACATTACTTATTAGATGAACTGAAATGATAATAAATTTTGACCCTTTAAGGACTGAGCCAGTTCAGGCTATGTGCTGGTTGGTAGAAGGCATCTACAATTATCTGAAGAATATCATCTTACCATGAGGTGTTTTAAGTTTTGTTAGGATTAAATTTCTAATTTTCAGCTTAACTTTTTTTCTTCTTCCCATGGCATTTATCCCCTCAGAGGACACATTTTTCTTTTTTTACATCCTCCAGGGTGAAATTGGGACATTTGTTAGTAATATTTCAAGTTAAAAGCTAAAGTGTGTGTGCGTGCACATGCCTGTGTGTATGTGTGTGTCTTAAAGCATCCCTGATATAAGATAAGTATAGGGTCATTCAATAATGACAATATACAACTAAAGATTTCTACCATAATTAGTAGAAAGATTATATCTGAAGTAAGAAAGTGAGAAAAATTAATGTTCATTTTTTTCTAGAAAGACAATAATGAGTAATTTTTATTTTAAATTTACTAGAGATAACTGTTAACAAAGAGAAGCAATAGGAGAAACCAATTTTCTGTCCATAAATATCCTTGGACACACTTGGGGAAATAAAACATTTTCCACAAGGCAAAATTTAATGGTAAATTTTCTAATTGAATGTTTATATGAACTGTCCAGCTTACAATTTAGTACAGTATTTTACTTGTTCTTTATACAAAGTGTGTGCTGTGTCTCTGTGCTTTTCTTCTTTATGTGATTTCCTAATTAATTATAGTTCTTATAATTAGTTTGAAATATAGTATTTCCTGTGTGTTTACCTGCTAAGTGAGTCCCATTTATAGTAAGTGTGCCTTGGGAGGTGTTGTAAATCTTTCTGGAAGGAATGTTTGCAACCTTAAATCATTAAACTGAAACATTATGGTATTTCCAGTGAGAAGTACTGATACTGAAAATTTGGTAATAGTTCAAAAGCTTTGTCATGAGTCAGATTTGTACAAGTGATATAGTATAATATACCACATGTTATTAAAAAGGAAAATAAAAAGTAAATAAGAATTTTACAAGAGTCATGGATAGTTTTACCTGATTATAATTTTGATCTGTAAGGAATAATTTTGTGAAAATGAGCTTAAGTTATATTCTTTAAATTTTTTACAATATTCTGGTACAAAAAGACAAGTAATATTATTTGAACTCTTTTTGCATGAAGAAAATAACAATACCCTAAAAACCGAAGCAGTTTGAAGTCAGTTACAAAATTAGAAAGGTTGATGATTAGAAAATCTGAAAGCTAAATGGAGCTTTCCTGAAATTTTCTTGTCTAATAATATAAGTCATTCCAGAAAAAGAGTTGCTGACTCCTGTTTTAAAACTTCTGGAAAAAACAAAAGTCTACAATATTGCTTGGAATGTTCATGTCTCAGATACCTTTCTTAAGAAATAGTGTCTTAATGTTTAGCCTAATTTCTTGTTGCTATAAATTATTCATTCTAATAAATAACCATCAAGAAGCACCTATTACATGCCAATCATTATGCAAAGCTGTGTACATGTATATTTTTTTTGTCTAGACCATGCATGCAGAAGAGATGAAATGGTTACTCCATCTCAATTGACAATGGTCTAATGTTATTTTATCCCATGGGTATAACTGCTCATACCATTGAAAAGACTAGTACATGCATTTTTGTTATTGATTTGAGGGGGTGGGGGAGAGAGGGATGTTGATTTGTTGTTCCATTTATTTATGCATTCATTGATTGCTTCTTGTATGTGCCCTGATCAGAGATAGAAACCCTGGTGTATCTAGATGAAGTTCTAACCCACTGAGCTATCCAGCCAGGACCATGCATTTTTAAATTTAATCTAACAGTCTTGTAGGACAGATATTATAGTCTCCATATTAGAACTGCAAAATTGAAGTTTGGAAAGGCCAAATGACTTGATCAAGATGATATAAATCATGGAAGTCTGGGAATAAATATTTGGCTGATTGCAAAATCTGATTTGTTTTTTTTTTTCTGTTTATTGCCCTATGTCAGGCATTATGTTTAGTCCACATAAGAGGTGAAATACAATTTCTTTGATCCATTTGGAGGAATCTGACTCTGAATAAATGATTTCAGTATAATGTAAGGTTGCTGTGGGATCATGAACAAAAGAGTTATTACCAGCTCTGCCTTGGAGAGATGGAAGGCCTTACAGAGGATCTGGGAGGTGAACTAGGCCACAATGTAAAAGTAAAAGGCAAAAAAGAGCAAGGAGTGAAGAAAATAAATATGGCACGATGTGGGAATATCAAGAAACTTCATAAAGAATTGTAGGATTTAGGAAAAGCATTAAGAAATGAGGCTGATGAGCTGGGCCATGTGAATTCACTTCTATCTCTACAGCATTCTTTAAGTACTTGAGGTCCAGTTAGTGTCATGCCTTTAGCTTAAAAGACCTCATTCCTTTATGTTCTGATCATTTTTCTTGGTAAATAGAGAAGCCAATCTAGCTAGACATGTGCTTCTAAATAAGAAATAGGCTTTTCTGGGAAGAATGATATTATCTCTTTTCATATTCTTTATTTATATTACTTAGTAAAACAAAAAGCATATTAATTAACTAGGAATTCAAAGAATCTTTTGTTTGATTCAATGAAATTTCCTTTAACTATTTATGGCTATGGTTTTAAAACAGTATATTCTAAACAAGTTATTTGCTAGCAAGGTTTGCGACCTGGTTAGGATTACCTAGGGCAGTGGTCGGCAAACTCATTAGTCAACAGAGCCAAATATCAACAGTACAACGATAGAAATTTCTTTTGAGAGCCAAATTTTTTAAACTTAAACTATATAGGTAGGTACATTGTTATTAACTTAATTAAGGTACTCCTAAGGCTTAGGAAGAGCCACACTCAAGGGGCCAAGAGCCGCATGTGGCTTGTGAGCCGCAGTTTGCCGACCATGGACCTTGGGGAAAAAAGACCTCAAATCTTACCAAAATGAGGTTCCCAATTAAGGGGAATTATGTATTTTGTTTTCTGATTTTATTTTTCAGTTAAAATGGTGGGGAACTAAGATTTTTGTACTTGAATGTCCATTGAAGAGCTTGAAAATTAACATAAGGAATTCTGCCTATGTTTACCCTTTAAAAGTGCTTGCTCATTTAAAGGGGATTAGTAGTTAAGTGATCCTACGCAACATGAGAGAACAACTTGACACAGGGATATCGTGTCAATTTGCCATTCTTTTTTAAAAAATATTTTTATTGATTTTTAGAGAGAAAGGAAGAGAGAGGGAGAGAGAGAGAAACATCAATGCCAAAGAGAAGCAGCCATCAGCTGCCTCCTGCATGCCCCCTACCAGAAATCCAAACAAAACTTTTTGGTGCTCAGGATGATGTTCAAGCAACTGAGCCACGCTAGCCAGGGCCAAGTTGCTATTCTTTGTCAATCTGGCCTTTGCAAGACTCTCCTTTATACAATTATGTATAAGCATACACTTGACAAAGTGGTATAGGAACAGTGGTTGGAAGGTATAGAGGAATCCAGGTCACTGAACCTCTGGTTGTACAGGCCATCTCATTAAGTGCCTGCTTTCTCACTCTGAGGATGAGTAGATAGTGAGCATGGGTTTGGACTGGCTGGGCTCATGTCCTGCCTTTGCCACTGATTAGCTCTGGGACTTAGGGGAAGTTACTTAACTTCTCTAACCTTTTGTTTCTTTATTTGTTAAAAAAAGGGAGGTATAATTTAACTTATCTCACAAATTATGGCAAAGTCGAAGTTATGGTATCTAAAACGTTTAGCAAAATGCCTGCCTCTTAATAAGGTATCAAATATATTTTTAAAATTATTATTAATGGAAACGAAGGGGTTTTAAGCCCAGAAGGGTGATCTGGGTTCCAGTTCCACCTCTCCTATTCATTAGCTGTGTGTACTTGGTTTACCTTGGTCAAGTTACCGCAATTTTCTGAGTCTTAGTTTTCTCATTTGAAAAAAAGATCTCATGGGATTAAAATGTAAATAAAATAGATGCTAGGTGGTTAATTTCTTTCATTTTGCCTTTTAGTCAAGAGCAAGGAATGGATGAGCAAGGGATTGGGATGGAGAAAGGCTGAGATGGGGAAGCCTTTCTGTCTAAGTGTCTTAGGACTCAAAGTTAATTCAGATTATCTCTCCACTTTGAAAGGTTCTGAAGAGTCTTCTGTCACTTTTTTATTGAGTCTTAGAGATTTAGTTAGCCAGCTTTGCAATGAGAGTAATAGAAGTTCAGTTCTTCAATAAACATGTTCTACTGTCATCCTTCAAAAAAAGTCAAATTAATAATAACTAAGGATTCTAGGCAATTAAGTAAAATTGCTAAGTTGTTTTACTCTTTATTCTATTTTCTGCTCAATTGTAACACTATTGGAAAACATTTACCAGTGTTTACTTAAGACCTTCACCATTTCAGTTAAACTTTACAAAAATACATTTTTCTTAATATGCATAATGTTTCTTTAATGGAAGGTGACTACCACAAGACTAAAAGATGTTCCAACAGAGGAGCCTTAGATTATTCCATTGTGTTCTGCTTGCCTCTCCCTTTCATTCTGTTCTCCCTCTTCTTATGAAGTCAGGTAAAATTAATACAAGTTCTTATAGTTCTCCTTATTTGATATTAATATTTATTCCCAGTTGAACATGATATTTAACACTGCAAGCTAAGAGCTAAATGTCTCAAAAATAATATGAGGGCTAGATGTAGTAAAATGATGGTCACCCACCAATAAGATCATATGTCTCTTTGAGATGGCATGCTCATATTTTTTCACTTAAGAGAGGGTGTCATTGGGCATAAGATGACTATTAGTTAAAAAATATAAATACAAGACTAGGCTGAATTCTCAATCTAACTTCTCAAGTAAAAAATTTTACAAGGTGGGTTTATAATATTTTATTAATATGTATTTTATATAAAAAATAAAGGCCTGATGCATGAAATTTGTGCAAGAGTAGGCCTTCCTTCCCCCAGCTGCCGGCACCGGCTTCCCTCTGGCACCCGGGACCCGGGCTTCCCTCGCAGCCCTGGCTTCATCCGGAAGGACGTCCAGTCTAATTAGCAAATTATGCTCTTATTATTATTGATATTTTCAGAATTTATTATTTAATATCAAAACTAAAAGTATCCTTCATCTTTAAAGAAATAGAAAATAATCATCTGCAGTCATCCATCTGTATTTTTTTTTTTTTTGGTTATTGTCTAGGTTCCAGGTATGTGTATGTCTTTTGTGTTTGTGTCTTTACCAAACATTTGTTTTAGAAGCTATGTTTCTTTTAGATCAACAATAATCTTTGTTCTCTGCTGTGTATTTAATTATTTCTATCTTCCTCGAGTTTTGGAAACAAGAACTGAACATATTATGTCACATAATCAGGGGAATTTACTGGACATAGAATTTATAGTAAATTGCATTGTGCTGAGTTGTACATGAAATGTGAAAACTATTAAGGTTGTTCCAATAGTATAATCTGGTAAAGCAGCAAGATCTATAGCGTAAGAAGCTAAGTGGAAAAATAATTGAAAGGAGTTATAAAAACAGACACAATCCCATGCCAAGAGAGTGATATAATTGAAGAGTATTACTGGATGGAGGAGAGGCAAGCTGTCCATGAGCTGAGGTGGTTTTGGAAGAAGATGCTAGCTAGAGTTAGACTTTATGAACCTGACCTACACTTGGCTATTGGATATGTGAAGTAAGCACACTGTCCTGGAGCGCTCTGCTTCTCTGTATACTTCAGCATTGATTGAGCAATGCTCGTTTGAATGAAATGGTATTGCTCACCAAAATATTAATAAACCAATTTAAATTTGAATTCATCTGGAAAGTTATTACTTTAAGAAATAGTTCCACACCGTTATTGTGTAATAAATTATCAAGAAAAAGAGTGGTTCAACATTATCATTGGGAGTTAACATGCATTCATCTAATGTAAATCATTGTTAGATGTCCAAAATAGCAAATGGGTTAAATTAAGACAGCTTGATATAAAAGCGAATGCACATGGCATACATTTATGTATAAGCATTGCATGTCTACCCTGAAGAATAATCTAAATCAGACTAAGGGATGATCACTATAATTTGCTGCAGCATTTTTGGCCCATTATATATTAACACACATATATGCTAATTTGGGATGATCTGGAACTCATTGTCATGCAAGGTTTCAGTCAGTTATTTGGTTATTTTTAGGCAAAATAATGACTCATTTGAAGACCTAATAATATGAGTTTTATTTGGCAGATTCTATGTTCATATGTTGTTGATGCGGATCATTTAGCCTATCCTTCAATTACCAGAGGCCCTGTGAACTGTTTTGTAAATTTAGAGATAGTTGCTTTGATCTGGCCATAGAATAAAACAGGAACACCTAACTAAATAGCAACTAAACATAGCCTTTCATCTTCCCTTCAAAGCAAGAAATAAAAATAATCATTGCAAAGCAATGCTCTTTTTGTTTCTTAGATTTTGACTCTCCTGATCACCTGAAAGTTAATATTAGTTTCTCTTGCAAAGCCAATACTTTTAGAACTTCTTCCATTAAAAGGGACTGAATTGAATGAAATACATTATTCAATTACACTTTTTGATAACTTTCATTATAATCCTTTTATTTTCATAGTCTTTAACTCTTAAGTTTTTGCTTTTAGCTTTAGATACCACACAATAAAGAAAAAAGTCTTCCCTAAATAGGGCATCCTAATCATCAAATATTTATTAAACCATCATGTCCATGCATTATGGTAAATGTCAGAGTAAACCTGTAAATCAAGTCAGCAAAAGACTTATCTTGATTCCTCCTTTTTTATTTAAGCTTCAAAATCATAATTTTTGGTTCAAAAGAGGAATTTTAGAATTGGTCCCACTGGATTTAGTGGGATATTTAGAGAAACTTCAGTTAAAAAAAGTTCATGCATTAAGCAAATCCATGCAGTGAAATCACTGAAAGAATATATAAGTTCAACGAGAGCATTCATTTGTTTTTCTTTTGCAGTGTAAGAAAAAAAAATGTCTGTTTCAAATCCTATTTGTCCCTTATCTCTGTTTGTTCAGTTGTTTTTAATATCACATACTGAAAGAATTTCAATAGCAGTTTCACCATGAAGTCATTTGTTATCCTTCAGCAGGCTTTTGCCTACTGAATTGTAAAGCAGTTCTGACTATTTGCATCCTCCAGACGGAGTGGCATATAAACACTCCCAGATATTTCTGGTACATAGGAAAAAATATCTTATTTGTCCTTTCTGTGAATAAATAAGAGAATGTCAAATTTTATAGACTAATAAATTTGTATGCTGGCAGTGACATTGAATCTCTTATGCCCTACAATGTCACAGACCCTGAGAAATACATTTTTTTTTGTTTCAAATGAATACTAAGTCAAATAGAAGCTCAATAAAAAGCCAGAGTTTGATTGCATTGTTTATATCTGCTCCATATTCTAATTCAGTTGCAATTTGCCATGAGGAAATGCAATTTGCATGTTTCCCAGGTTTATTGCACACCCATCACTCACATGTGCATGCTTCTATATGTCAGCGAGAACTCAACGAATGGGTTAAAATGCCCTTAAGCATCAGTTTGCCACAGCTTTACCCCTCCCCCAATTTAATGTTAATTTTTATAACATACTCTTAGAGTTGTGGAAACAGGATAGGAACAGGCAACATAAATGTCTTTAATTTTTACATATAAAACTTTTGATATGTCTGTAAATGTTGACTTATACACACATATGTGATGATGACTCAAATAGTACTCTACATGGGATACATCAAATTATGAGTTCAAGCAAACCTTTATGCACTTTTCCAATTTAGGATTAAATTTGTTTCTTACATTTAAGTTGATATGCATAATATCAGGTACCTAATCTTCATATTTAAATATTAAACCCCTGCAATATCAGCAGTGATTGACAGTTTCATACTTGCAACTTGCCAGTTTTGTATTATACCTTTTAGTTCTTTCCTAAATTTAATGCATTGTGCACAAAACAGAATAACATCATATATTTCACAAAGTAAACAAGATTAAGTAATTTTACAGATAAATATGTACATGAAGCAGTGAAAATCTAACTTTCTTACTTTATCCATGTGACAAATAGGAGTCCCATGAACTGAATATAGCCTGATTATTTTTCACCCTGATTTCTGAAGAAAGAATTTTAATAAGTAACGCATAACATTTTTTTTCTTTTATTGGTGCAATTAAAATAGAACTAGTATGGTGTTTGTCAACATTGATCTGATTTCTGGAGAATACATTTCCCTAAATGAGTTTTAGTTGAATGAGACTAAATCTGATATATAAACATTGAAAATCAATGTTAATAATGCTTAAGAATAGATGTATATCAGGGTTTGGGAACACAAGTGCTATTTAAGTTTTTGCATAAACATGTTCTCTATGCATTTTCTTCAATTATGACAGGTAAGAAAAGAAATTCTACTTAGTTCAAATATGCCCAAGTGCTCTTGATTTTTTTCAAAAGTAGTATTTCTGAAATTAAAAGTAACAATGTATCTTACCTTTTACAAGCACATAGAGAGGTAGCAAAGGAGGTGGGTGTGCATAATGCTATGGCAAAAAGGACAAAGATATTTTTATAAGTGTAATTTAAAAAATTTGGAAATTATCACTTTGACACTAAATTCTTTGATTCAAGTCATGTGTTCATATATATATATATATATATATATATATATATATATATATATATATATATATCTCCACGCATAATATCCACACAAGTGTGAGCCAGCAGCTGGTGATAGAGTCAGGTAGCCTTATACTCTTTGTAGACTAACATAACATGTGAACTGGAAAGAACATTAGAGGGTCTCTAATCAAATCTCCTTGTTTTATAGAATGATTATAAAATTAATTCCTAGAAATGTTAAAATGGTAAAGCCTGGAGCAGACCTCTATGGATTCTTCTTATGGATTCTAAGTTCTGACATCTTTCTCCCACACTGTCTCTTCGATTCTGGCATTTATTATTATATCAGTGAATTGTTTTAGAAAGTTTTAGTGGCTTAACATTTATTCTGCCAAAGAAAAATCACAGTCACTCTATATACTATATATATATTATATGTACTAAAATTGCATATATTTTGTTATATATGCATGTACTTTATTATATAAAATTGCATATTAATTATTGTATATAATAAATATGACCAAACAACCGAATGACCAGTCACTATGACATGCACTGAACACCAGGGGGCAGACGCTCAATGCAGGAGCTGCACCCTGGAGTGTGCTCCTACAGCGGGAGCGCGAGCAGCAGGCAGGTGCAGTGGGGCTGGGATGAGCTGGAGTGGCAGACAGGAGTGGCAGGTGGTGTTGAACTGCTGGTTTCGGCCCAATCCCCACAGGCTATACCAAGGGACCCCACAGGTGCATGAATCCTATAGTATATATGCTCCATATACCAACTTACGTATCACTAAATTCTAGACACCACTGTTTCATTACATTTTAAAAAGAAGTTCAAATATCCTATCTGAAGCTTTTTTTTTTCTTTTTTAGTTTTTAAGTCTTCCAAGCATTTGTCTTTTGTTTATTGACATGGGCCTCCCAGATTTCCATTCTTTCTCTTCGACCATAGTCAATTTGGCATTAAAGGATGATATTCAACCCTTGCTTCTTTTATGGAGTTGCACGAAAGTCAATGAGAATTTTACACAAAAGTAAAGGATAAACTATGGCCCTGAAGTATTCATTGAAGACTGTAGAACAGACCACCAAGACTCAGTTCAGTGCCCGGGAAGGGGTTTGCGTTAAATTTAACATTGCAGAAGAGGTTCCAGCTGTTGGCTTGATTTGAAGGAGGAGAGCTGCTTTTATGACTGATTACTGTCCTCAGGAGAAAGAGGGAAGTGGAGCGATGCCACATCTCCAATCACAGGGTGCTTTGCGTAGTCTGGGGCACTCATTTGAGAAGGCTCATAACTTTAATGGTTCCCCTATCTCAGTTGTCTTGTCTCTAGGCTTTGAAAATCCTAAAACTTAGAAAGGGAGAGATGGGAATATGAATAATGTTAGGGGTAGAAAGTAGTAGAATAAAGTCAAATTACCTTATCTAAAATTTCACACTAATGATAAGTCATTTGTCGTTTGTTACTCTATCTAAAAATAACACAACTAGACTTTATTTGCTATTTGTACTTGGTTTTATGTTTTTAAAAATGTCACCTATTCCTTCAATCACTTGTAAGTACCCTGTAATCTCTTTTTAATGTAGGCACACTGGATTTTTCCCTTTTGTTTGCTGCCTTTGCATTATTTACTTTGATCTGCTGTGAGAAAATCTGAAAGTGTGTTGTCCTAAATGCTTGCATCGCACAACAAGATTTGAGGCCTTGTAGTTCGCATTGAAGAGAAAGGCTCTTGTGTGAAGACGCAGGTTTTGTTTAGTTCTCTCTCCCTGGTGGGAACCTTAATTGCATTTTCTCTCTCTCACAGTGGCTGGCTAAGGAGTGCCTGCCTTCCCTGCTGATGCTGAAGTTTTCAAGCTCTATTACTCTGTGACGGAGAAAATTCCTTGGTCCAGGAAGAAAAGGGTCAGGTTAAAAAAAAAGTGTTTAAATAAGTATTGTCAGTTTAACATGCACAATCAACAAAAAGAAGAAACAATAGAAAGGCTGAATGTTTTCCTTCCTGATATTCTTGTAGAAGTTTTATATAACCCAGCTTATAACATAACAGATTTTAAATATCATGGGGAGGCTTAGTCTTCAGGTCAAGGAGGTTAGACTTAATAACCAGTGAGAAAAATGTTATTAATTTGTGTCTTAGTCATTCTAGTGTTCTTTCTAAGTCAATTTATATATGTGATTAAAATATATATTCAAGGTTATTTCTGGAATTAGTATTAACTATTGACGCATATGCCATTTTCAGCTAAGTTCTAAAGATCTAATCGTATTGATCTATTCAGTTTCTATTTTGACTTTTTGAGCATCCAAACAATATGCTTGATTCATTAGATCTGAAATGAATATTTTAATTTTCTTCTCATCTGACAAAGTACACTTCATTTTAACTGGCTTTAAAGCTGTAGCTGCCATGTCTACTCCCACTTCCTGTAGTTTCATCCTGATGGGATGTAAGGCAGTAATAGCAATCTACTTAACATTTTCAATTTCAAAGTATCTTAACTGTGGAAGCTATATTGATCTGCATTCACAACAATGATTGTTTATTGTCTGAGACTTAAATGTTTTTATACACATATACATAAACTGTGGTTTTTAAAACCTATGGCTTGTCACTCCAACTGATATGGATTACTCAAGCATATATTTTATTTTGCAAGGACTAATAGTATTCCCTTTGCTTACTCCTAAATCTTGGTATGTTAGGCCCAGTTACCTTTTTAACTTCTCCATTTTTAACTTGTTTTCTCTCTCTTTTCTTCTTCTCCTTTAGCCCCCTTATATTCTCACTTGCCTTGTTCTAAGCAGTTATTCATTAATGCCTGCCCTTCATGTTATTTCCTGAATGGCCTGATCTTTGCTACTTGTCTGTGAGAAGAAAGAGAGATAAATAGATGATAGATAGATAGATAGATAGATAGATAGATAGATAGATAGATAGATATCAGGGATAGCAGTGGGATTGTTTTGATGGATAGTTGAGTAGAAAGTAGAAGAATTCATGGTTGGAAATAGCATAGGATTGGTTGGTTGAGAAGAGAGCAAGACAAAAAAAGATGTTAGAAATTTGAGTATGTGAAGAGAAGGAAGATGCTGAGAGGAAAATGTGAAGATACCTTTCTAGAAGTTGGGATCATGGATGTTAGCTCTGACCATACGCTCCCATTAGTAATCACTGGGCCTTTCAGGCTTTGTGCAATGAGCTGAACCCGTCAACAGAGTCTTTTCAGCTTTATTGAAAAGCAGTGATCCAACACATGAAGTGAAAACATCTTCTTGATACAAGACTGCACAGGGCTTTAAGAACACATTAACATTAAGGCAGATATGATTGTCATTAAAAATAGCATCAGGAAGCCTATGTCTGGCTTATTATCTTCAAACTGGTTAGTAATGTAAGGAGAACTTTCTAAAAACTAATTTAATGCATAATATACATTTGAACACTGGGTTAGTTTCAGGATGATGATTTTTAAGTGTTTACAGCAATCATATTTGCGTGTTTACAGGATTAAAAAATTCTTGAATGATTCACCAGCAGATGTCATAGAAATACATATTTCCATATTTTTTCTTTCTAATTAATGAAAAGTAAAATAATTGACAAAGATATACCAGGAGTTCTTAATAATTTTGAAGAGTATGTATGTTTGAGAATTCAAGAGCTAATTGTTCCCTTTTTAATTTTGTGGTTTAAAATTCTCTTATATTTTGCAACTGTCAAAGTAAAAAATATAGAATGAACTGAATTTTTAGAGAGTTCAAAGGACTTTGTTAGTATATTTTATGTTCCTTGAATTCCATTATATATTTTTAGAAATACTTCTTAAAGTTTCTCCTTTTTCTATTTATCATCATTCTACTTATTTATTTCAGAAAGAGGAAAAGTTGTCAATTAGGAACTAGGCATTGTTGAAATCTTAGAACAAATCTAGATAATTCAGCAAGTGGCTCTTCTACTTACCAGTTCATTTTATTATGACAGGAACTCTCTGTGATGAAGGTTAGGGAACCTGGTTATTTTTTAAAAATAGGTCAAGAAATGGATCAGAAAATCTGCAGGGGATTTACCTCTGTTTCTAGTGCTTCATAATGACAAAACTTTCTTTGGCTAATGAGCATGTCTAGATGAATTTAAATATATAGAGATAAGGGTAGAAGAGGACAGTAGTCTTCTAAAAGAACTGATATAATCACAGTGATTGAATTCAAAAGATTGGAAATAGTTTGAGAGGAGTAAGAAAGGACAGATAGGCCTCAGTTTGGTTAACCCAAATATACTCTCTTTTCTTATTCGAGTGGGTGTAGATCTCATGAACATAAGGGAAAACAGAGCATTTTGTGGAGCAATTCAGACCTACAATTATGAAATTCCTGACAACAAATCTTAGCATATTTGTTCTGTTTTTATTCCAGTGCTATATTTAACTATTTACCCATTTTCTATGAATTGACTTATTGAAACACTGAGGATTGAGTACCTATAGGGGATAGACACTGTTTTGCCTATAAATTGAAATTCTAGTAGTCAAAAAAATCTCAAACATAAGAGATTGGAAATGAGTACAAACATACTCTTTACATATAGTAAATTTTTTATTCAGATACTTGATGTCACTACTACGAAGCCAACTATTGTGCTATGATATATATTAAAAACTCAAATTCATTATACTGTTGTCCTTAAGTTTTAACTTTAATGCTAATACTTATTTTAACTTTGGGTTTTATTACTTTACTTTGGAAAATCTATATTGCTTCTTCCAGGATAAGAGCCAAGTATACAAATATACATTATGTAGAGTTATTTTTATCCTGTTTCCATTTAAATGCCTCTCAAAAAGAAAAAAAAATTCTTCAATATAACGTAAATTACATTTTTATCTTTTACATTTTCTTCCATTCATTCTTCAAGTGCCAGCTTCAGTGATACTTTTATTATAAACCTTTCTCTGCTCTAATCTCTGTAAGAACTAAGTATACCATAGAAAGGTTTTTAAGTTCCAATCACGCCGTTTACAATCTGTTGTAACCATTTATTATTTTGTCCCATTTCTACTAAAGGCTGTATATCTGGAGGGCAGGTACTATCTGTTATAATCTATGTATTCTGGTTACCTGACACAGTATCTGATCCATAACAGCTCAGTAGATATTTCTTGAATTAATTTAATCCCCATAGACTTACTGTTTAAATTCTTTGATCTTACATTTTGGGGACCTCTGTCTATTCTATGATAAGAAAATATGTGCGGAGGTCTTGATTTTGTTTGTATATAATACAGTACCAACTAAATTTAATCTTTTTCTTGTCTGTAGAAAAATTTAAAATCCCATTTCTAAAGGAAGGAGTGGAGTTTGTCCATTTCAACTGAAATTTAAGAAACTGAAGATGAAGTGATAGTTTAAATGTTGGGTACATAGTTTATTGAGAAATGAAGGTCTGATTGAGAAATCGGTGCTTACCATGGTAAGCAGTGTGGTGCCATTGAAGCTTTCTGAAGATGGTGTGATCTGATCCAATTCAACATTTAAAAAATATAGTAAGATCCATAATAAAGAAAACAAAGGTATGTTCTGTGTCAGAAAACTGAAAAAAAAGGAAATGCTATATAGTAAACTGAGGTTGCTATGTTGTATCTCATAGACATATTTTACTCAGTCCAGACATTTTTCAACCACATGAATAAAAAGCCAATTTTAGAATGGAGATTTCAAATAAAAATCATGAGTTGTACATACAAGAAACTTAGAAAATTGGCCTCTGTGTTGCCGTGGCAACAATTGACTAGAGGTGAGCAGTGTTTGTCAACTTTCTGTGGGATCTATGTGCAGGTTCACTGTAGTTCCCATGAGATCTGGTTGTTCACTGCCTGTTGCTTTAGGCATTCAAATTTGTGGCCTTTATTATAACCTGATAAACATGGAAGACATGTGAGAGTTTCAATTCTGCATTATTAAAAACTAGAGGCCTGGTACATGAATTTGTGCACCAGTGGGTTCCCTCAGCCTGGCCTGCAGGATTGGGCTGAAATCAGCTCTCCGACATCCCCCTAGGGTTCCTGGGTTGTGAAAGGGTGCAGGCCAGGACGAGGGACCCCACTGGTGCATAATCGGAGCCAGGGAGGAACGCAGGAGGTTGGCCAGTTGGGGAGGGACCACAGGCAGGCTCCAGGGCGTATCTGGCCTGTCTCACTCAGTCCCGATAGGCCGGACCCCAGAAACAAGCTAACCTACCAGTCAGAGCTCTGCCCCCTGGTGGTCATTGCATGTCATAGAACTGGTTGACCAGTTGACTGTCTGCCCCCTGGTGGTCCGTGCATATCATAGCGAGTGGTTTAGGGGTCTTAGTGTACATTTGCATATTACACTTTGATTGGTTGAATGGCTGACTGGTTGACTGGACATTTAGCATATTAGGCTTTTATTACATAGGATAGACACAACATCAAATTAAAGACTATTCTAAAATTTTTACTCCTGACCCCTCTTCACCAGCTTGGGTTAAGAATGGAGTATGTAATGTTTTATGGTTTACAGAGTTTTTTTTTTTTTTTAACATATGCCATCCTATTTTGTCCTCATTATCCTCATTCAGTCATTCATTCATTCATCTATTTATTCATAGTTCATGCATAAAACATTTGTGAAGCACTCAGTCTATTCCAGGCACTAAAATAGAAGAAAGTTTTCCAGAGATGCATAAAAGATATTTTGTTCTCAGGAAACTCACAATTTAGTTGGGGGAAGACATTAATCTGTACAATTCAGTGTGTGTGTTCAAAAATTGAGATTAGCACAAGTGGAAACACAAAATAGGTTGATTCAGTTGAGAAGAGGTGGTCAGAATGGGAAAGAAAGAGACAGGGAAATATTTTGCTGAGTTTTCAGGCAGTTATCTGGAAATGAAGGGGAAAAGGAAGAGAAATGGCTAGAAAACAAGAAACTCCATGGCTCACAAAATGTTATGCTCATCAGTTGAGCTGCTGATATGATCTAGGTTATATGCACAGTACTCTGTAAGGATTCTTCAGTACAAGCAGAGTCTGATAAATTGACATGCCTTAACCAGAGTAGTTTAACCTTGCATCTTCTGCATTCTACTTTCTATAGTTGTTTTGTTTCAAATATCTGTGATTGAGGTCATTTTTTTTCTAAAATTCAAAATATAACTCTCAAAACTTTTTCTTTAGTTCATTCTTGTTTTATGTATTTAACCCATTGTTTTATATGTAATTTTTTTTGGTATTTTAGTATATCTATAACTCTAAGAAAGTGTGAATTAGATGGGACAGAATAAAAAAATCAAAGCTAAATTTTGTAAAATGGCATTCAAGTCTTGCTGAGAGATAAAAGCACCTTCCTTTCTTCTCTCTCTCTCTCTCTCTCTCTCTCTCTCTCTCTCTCTCTTTGTATCCTTATGTGTTTATTGGGATGGTTCCCCACTCATCCTGATTTGAGGGGCTTTTAGTGCTGCTTCCTTCTGATGGAGCATCCTTCTGTAAGTCTTGCTTTTCCTCCTGTTGGCTGACAGAGAACAGTAGAATAACCAACACACAAAACTACCGATTGTGCATGGCTAAAGATGGTGGTGACTTTATAGCATCCTGGGCATTTCACATCCATGAAGTAGGAATTGGGGCTCTGCACCAGGCACTTCTTGTTTTTCCTCCTCTCCTCTCTGGAGAGGGATGCAGGAGATCCTTAATGTGAGGGATTTCATCGTGGGGAGGTCGTCACCTTCAGAATGGCACCACCTTCCTCTTCTAAATCGATTTGAAGTACTACAATTAAAATATCACATAAAACTCAAATTTTCTACTGTCTACCTTCCTTTAGTAATCACCTGACAAATCAAAGGCATGTTAGACCAGTGTTCCTCCTAGAATAATAATCCTATGGAGTATGATGGGGCAAATTTTTTTGTTTCCAAGTTATATATTTTAGAAATAGTCTAAACATGGACTCGATAAATATAAACAGTTCTCATAAACATTGCTATGTATCTTAAGAGAGAGATGGTTTTTGCATACATATATAATGGAGAAAAGTTGCAAATTCCATTTATTTATTTTAGTATAAAAATAAATATTAATCATGAATAAACTTTATTATAAAAGAAACAAGTTATGTCTTTTGAAAGCTAGGATTTTTACTTTTTTCCACTTTAAATTTTCTTTAAATTGGAGACATTTGGTGAACATTATAGAACTATAATCCATAGACTGTTAATTAAAGAACTAGTGAGTGGTCCCATTGGTCACTAAGGGAACATTTGAAAACAAATGAGTTAATTTCTCTATCATTTGCTCTATAGTCAAAGGAGAAAATGAGTAAAAAATATATATATATATGTATATATATATATACACACACACACATATATATATATATATATATATATATATATATATATATCTTTAGTATTGCATTTGAGTTATATAAAAATCAAAGTATTAAAAAATAGAAAAATAAGTGCATTGTCAAAAATTTGGCTTTCATTATGACTACTACTGGCTGAGCAATCTATTCGAATGGAGGGTTTTCATTTGTAAACTGAGAGGATTAACTAATTAATTCATAAGGTCCATTTGCATTCTAAAATTTTTATTATACAATAAATTAATTTAATAATTCATATATACTGACAATCAATGTGTAGCATGGGGGGAATATTATACATAAATATTTAAAATTTTGAATACTTGGCAGAGGTCAGCAAGTCTTGTATAGGTTGTCTAGTAAAAAAACAACTTGAGGAAAAATGTAACCCCGACCCATATGTTTGGATTAATGTTTGTGTTTTAAATGGTGGACATATACAGATGCTGTCATTTATATGGATTTACATGGATTGTTAAAAATCGAGGATATTGTAATTGAGAATTCTTCTTTTCTTATTGGCACACAATTTCCTAGAAGAGGAGAAATGATACTAAGTTTGATTACACCTACACTGTACCATGAAAAATTAGAAAATGTCCATTTAATCTTTATAACATCCCTATGATGGTGGTAGATATCTTTGTTTCCATTTCATTATTGAGGAAACTGAGACTCATTGTTCAAGTTACAAAGCAGCGTGGTGGAGACAGGCACAAGTCCTGACTGTCTGGCTCTCTCTCCGCTACAAGGCACTGCCTCCCAGAAGGAGGTGTACACAGATGCTCTCTGCGCTCACCTTTCCTCAGCTAACAGAACTGTACCTGAAAGTAACCATTGGGTGATTGTTGTAAACAGAGGGACAAGAGACTGATAACAAGAGTTATGGGAGGCTGAGAGAATCAGTAGCAAAATTTTGGTTGATCATTAAGATAGAAAAATAATTCGTACGCATGGAGAGCTTTGAGGGTGCGTACCAGATGTTTGGATCACAGGCCAAGAGGCTTTGAGATTTCTGAGATGGAGTGGGAGTGGGGAGTGATGAAGGAAAGACAAGATGTACAGACCAAGTCAGTGAGAAGTCATTTAGCAGAGGTGAACGATAACGACTAAAAAAAAGTTAGTTGAGTTGCAAAGTAAAAACAATAGCAGGGTTTATTGGGGGGTAGAATAAATACTAGTTTTTCAATCTGTGCAAGTGGGATTGGAATGTACTTTTTAATTTTGTTCAGTAATGAAATGAAATGATATGTAAGAAGTTGCTCTCAAAATAGTTAAAAGGCAAAGGCTGTATATGATAGTTTCACATAATTTTGTGAATGATGGATACATTTTTAATGTAGACAAATGATCTGGGACCCTCAGAATTCAAAGACTGATATTTCTTTTTTCTGGAATAGCATTAAACAATCTAATTTTTACAATCAATATGTTAACTGCATTAAAGTAACATTTAAAGTTATAACACTGCCCTATTTAGTTAATTTTCCAGAAGTTGTGTCCCATATTAATTAACTGAATTATATATGGAGCTTGTGTGTGAAAATTAGTGATGGTTACTCTCACTTCTGCAATATGATCATTCTAAAGCCTGAAAACCAAAAGCTTATCTCAAATACATCCTAAAAATAGCAGTAAAAAGTGGTCTCATGATGGTGTTGCCAACACTGATGGTGAAAAATTTTACTATGAGCTACTTGTTTCCCTTATAGACTGTGCCCATTAAAAATATTTCTGCTAAGATTTGAAGGGTAATAGTGACTTTGAGAAATACACAGGAAGGAAGGAAATGTTTGGTCAAATTACTGCTTAATTATTCCAAAGCAGGAGTGACTGGCTTTGTTTTGCCCTCTTTTACTGAATAACTTCTGATGCAATCAAACTGAAAAGTCAGGAAATTAACTTCTATGGAAATTGAGTCATGCATTAAATGCATTTTCAATTCTGATACTGTTTATTTAGTAACCAGTAAAACTGAACCAAGTTGTACTATGAAGGATCAGGGTTTCAAGTAAGCAATTCATTTCCTACATTATCCCTTCACTTGGCTGACCAGAGTTTCTAGGAATTTTATATTTTTATATTGTTATTTAAAATAGAGAATACAATGTTTATGCTAATATGATTTTAGCTCAGTTTACCTGCAACAAAAATTTTTAATTAAATCATTTCTATATGCTATTTATTGTTGCTTTCATTTTTTTTCTCTAAGTGACTTTCCTATATCCTTATTAAAATAGACAAAAGTCTGCATAGTTATATTCAATTCAGAATCACTTTTTCAACTGAGGGCCATGTTACCTAAATAACTTACTATAGTGTAAGTAATGTATGTGTGTTTTTGTCTGAATGTGTATGTGTATGTATGTACATGCCTTATCCATCTATATTTATAGAAAGAGACTTTTACATCAGTACAAAGATATTAAAACTTTTCATGATTATACTGTGACAGCAGAAAATGAAGTGGACATACCATTATCTTTTAAAATTCATGTCCTAGACTTAATGACCTGGTTTGACTCTATGGCCATAATGCCATGCTTATGATTGTTGTATGTCCATTTTTTCAGTTTGTCAGTGTGAGGTAGCATATTTGCAGCTTCCTTCAGCCATATCCTTTTTTTTCGAACAGTTTACTGACTTTTTCTTTTTAAAGAGAGAGGAAGGGAGTGGGACAGAGAGAGAAACCTCCATATGAAAGTGAACATCCCTGGGCTCCCTCCTGCATGCCCCTCACGAGGCCCACAACCTAGGCATGTGCCATATAGACCTTAATCGAACTTGCAACCTCCATGCACACAGGGACAATGTCCAACCAACTGAGCCACACCAGCCAGGGTAGCCAGTATCTTTCAATGAGAGTAATAGCACAGATGCCACACTTCTCCAAGACTGCCGATATGTTTGCAGACACCTAGAGACAATGCTCTTTCTAAGTGTGGCCTCTGTTGATGAATCACCAATTTAATTTTGCAGAGAGTTATAGTGACCCATTTTGTCCCCTCTTATGCCTTAGAGTCTTTTGAAGAAAAGCTGGGTTTGTTAGCATGCAGTGCCTTTCAAGAGCATTGGAGGACCTGTGCCTAGAAAGTTTGCTCTAGACTGGAGGGCACTGGGTCTCCTACAAAATGCAAGGGCAAGTTAGGTTAACCCAGTAATGAGTTAAAAGTTTTCAGCTTTCTAATATTCCACATCTGTAAAATATGGACAGCGGTGCAGTGTCAGAACAATGAAATAACCTATAAGGTTTCTATCCTATAATGTGTTCTCAGAAGATGCTTGCTTCTTCTGCCTCCACATGTTTTCTATCGTAATGGGCAGCAGAACATCATCTCTTCCACTCTGACACTTGCAGATGAAGGGAGTCTTCCCATCCAAGGAACACTTTAGGCTACATGGTCCAGTCTATTTGCGTGTTAGTGATAGAAACCCTCCATTCTAAGAAGTGAAGACATGACCAGGTTATTGTGTGGTACATAAAATATGGGAATAAACTGGGCAATGCAGCTACTGCCTTATAAAGTAATTGCTTGATTTTGCGTCTGTTTTCAAAATACAGGGCAAGTGGTACAATTGATGTATAGTTTTAGTTATGTATACTAATTTTTACTTAAACAATTCTGAAATTCTCACTGATTAGTGTAAACATCAGAAAATATTATCTAACTTGAGAGTAATGTTAACCCAGAGAGTCATATCACTGAATATCATTTTGAAAATTTTGAATACCAATTTGTTTTTTTAAAAACACTTGTTTGACATTAAAGCAGCTCACTCTTTGCTGTTGTCATTGTTTTTTGGTGTGTGTGTGTGTGTGTGTTGCTTTTTTTGACAGACAATAGAGTGACTGGACTGTTCCTTTATTTATAGGAAATAATATTAAACTTTAAATATAAATGTGCACAGTTTGTGAACAAATGCAAAACAACAAACGTAATAGAGATTATTTGTATGCCATTTCCATTGGTTTACTCTACAGATATGTCCTCAATGATAATAAAGTAATAAAAGATTGTTTTCACAGCTGTTTGTCTTTGATTACATATTTCTTTGAAGTACTGTAATAAGACAGACTTTGAACCTGGAAAGAGATCAAATAATGAATTGTTCTGCTTTGTAAAGCTTAAGAAGGGATTTTATTGTCGAAACATATAGTGAGGCATATTTTTTCTTCTAACAGCTAAATAATGGTTGAAAGTACTATGAGATCATTACAGATGGACTAGATTAAAGGGCCTGGGGCCAAGTGTGAGTGATCGTTACCAAAAACTGGTGCTTTGGTTTTAAAAGTCAGATTTGGTTAATTACCACATATTTCATTAGTTCACTTTGGAGTTAAAATGGAATAATATAAAGATGCTAGAATATATACTCATATTTATAATACTTATATCTAAAGACAATATGAAACTTAAATTCCTAAATCCCAAAAGATTTATGCCAAATTTGTTATCCACTTCAGATTTAGGCAGATTAGATTAATGAGATTCCATAAATTAAACAACATGTCATGAGATAAAAGAACATTAATAAACATCATATGGTTTTTATTTTTAACTAAAATAACAGTTTAGAAAATGTAGCAACAAAGTTAGTTGTAACACTTGCAATAGATTTTCAGAAGATATATGTTAATATAGTTGTAACTATTATTTCCATGTATATTTTCTTTTAAGTATTATATAATAATTGATTTTCAGGGAAGTGGTGAGTATGATTGAGATAATAGAATTAAGCATACTCCTTATAGTATTTTGTTTTGACTCAACCTAAGATGTATGTGATTACAAAGTATCAAATGGAGTAGCCATTTCAATATTGTATATGTTGTTATTAAAGTTATTTTAAAACAACAGTCTGCTTTTGTAAATACTTGGAAGTTCCTGACTATTTTAGAAAGAACAATACTTACATACACATTTCTGGATCTCATGTACACAGTTTAATATTTTTTTTTGTAAACTAGTTTTTGTTGTTTTCAGAAGAAACTTTTTCTCTTTGTTTAAGATATAAACCTTTCAAGTTATAATTTTCATGGAAATACTAGACAAAGGAATATTGTAACTTTAGAGATTTTTATGATGAAGGTGTGTTTAAGAGATGTCACTTTGATATTTTTACATTATGTCCTACATTTGTCAGCTAAAACCAGGATATTGCCTCAATGAGAAAAAGCATGTTCTGCACTTGTCAAAAGGCAGTAAGTAATGATTAAAATAGCAGTGTGAAACGCTAGGAGATTAAAGTGATGCTAATGATAAGTGAGAGAAGAAAAGGGCAAGCTATATTTTAATCCCTGAGAGAATGGTTAATGACTTCTATTGCCTGAGATTAAACTAAACCTGTCTCATCAGCTTTTTCTGCCTGGTGAAAAAAAGCTCTCTGCACTTTAATTTATTAAAGTCTTTTAAGGAAGCACATTGATCTACAGAGGTTAAACTTTTAAAAATTGTGCAAAATACACACAAATGCTTAACAAAAGTGTGATTTTGTTGCTTTTAGGCATGCTCACAGATTTATAAAGACTTCATTGTCCATGCCCTTAGTATGTTTAATTAAGGAATCTTAATTACTTAAACGAGAAGGTTTGTTTCTTTAAAAAAAAACCCCAGAACATATTTATATAACTGTAGGCAAGGGGGCAAGTATACTGTAGAGGAGATCAGTCTATATGAAGAGATTAAATTATGATACTAATTACTGCATGGTTTGTTCAGAATAAAAATACATACACTGTTCAGAAAATTAAATAAAAAACACCTTGAAAACTACCCTGAATTATACTTTTTAAATGGAACAATTTGCTGTTAACTCTAGTTAGTTTTGTGAATTTCATTATCTTTGATAATTCAATTGGCCTTTCAAACCTATAAGTTTTCTTCATCCTTTACCTATCCTCAACCATAGAGATGATGTCCACATTTTTACAAATAACATTTATCTTTATATAACTAATATTTAATTTATCCTGGTGGGATAATGTGTGTGTGTGTGTGTGTGTGTGTGTGTGTGTGTGTGTGTGTGTATGTGTGAGCCCTTAAATGGTTTGGGGATAGGAAGATGGAAAATTACAAAAATGTCATCTCATTCTTTCTATAAGTTTGTAGGCCATGTAGTTAATATTTACCAGCTCTATATCTTAATTGTTTTAAGCTATCTATCACAAACAATAATTTCCACCAAGTCAGGTTATAATAGTTTACTGATTCATTGTTATAAGGGGGAGTTATTTCTATGTTCAAGAATGGTATACTTCTACTTTCTAGAGTTCTGTAAGTACTAGTACTATGGTTCAAAAGTGACTGATTTATTGTAAAAGTGGGTTCTTGTTTGAATTAAATAACCCCATGACCTTTTTAAAGTATTATTTTTTATTAATTTGAGAGAGAGAGAGAGAGAGAGAGAGAGAAAGAAAGAAAGAAAGAAAGAAAGAAAGAAAGAAAGAAAGAAAGAAAGAAAGAAAGATTTGTTCCACGTATTTACGCATTTATTGTTGATTCTTGTATGCGACCTTACCTGGGATGGAATCTGCGATCTTGACATACTGGGACAATACTCTAACCAACTGAGCTACCTGAACAGGGTTCCACGTGACCTTTTAATTCAACTGTTTTGCAGCAGAGTTATATCTCAACTTAGAGGAAATTTATCATTTGATCATTCTGGCAAAGGTTTCTGATTTTTTTTGTTTTGCTTACTGCTGCTTTTGGTGGTGGTTTCCTTTGTAACCTCATTATTAATACTTCTTAATTTTAAGAATATATGCCTTTCTACTAAACTACGAACCATAAGATCTTTTCTAAAATTTCATTATCTAAGATATTTTTAAAACTTTATTTTATACATAACTTTTTAGGCTAGGGAGTTTAAATGCAATACATTCTTTGATGTTAATGAAACACCAATTTTTCTGAAGGCCATGTAGCCCTAATGAGCAGCTTCTTATAAAAGAACATTTAATCAAGGTTTATTTTTAACTTGTTTAAACAGATCTAATAGTTTGTGCTGATTTCATTTCAGTATAATAATTGCTACCAATCCTATTAGTAAGTCCTGGTACAGGGAAGTTAACACAAATTCCAATCTAATGAGAGTAGTGTTATAGCAAAAACCATGTAGTCAAGGAAAGATCTGTATTCTATTGGACAGAGGCACCTGGCTATTCTGCCCATAGTTTTGTTCCCATAAAATTCTCAGTCCTGAATTGCTAATATTTACATGGACTTTACTAGCTTTAGTTAATAGAGATTCATATTGCCATTACAAGGGGGAAAAGTTAATGAAAACAACACATACTTTTGGGGTACATTTTGAGAAAATAAATTTCATTTACCACCCAAACATATTTTGGTATAGATCATTTTCTTATAAGAAAGCCTCTTATATACCTTAGTTTGAATTTGTTCTTATAGCGCATATAAAATCAATTTTTGAATGCCTTCTTTATTTTCATTTGGAGCTACAGATTGGAGAAAATGAAATGTTACTGGATTATGGGACATATGAATGATATAAGTGATATAACTGATAAAATTAAAGGATGATTTAGACCAGCAGAATATAGTTTTTAAAATAGGTGACAAAAGAGTGTGTTTAAGAGCCAAATGCTTTAAATGCTATTAACTTACTGTAAGAATTGATTTAAAACAACACAATGTTATTTTAGGTTGTTCAACAAATGCAAAGATTCCAGTGCATTCAAGAATGGAATCAACAAAAGCCAGAAGTAAGTCTCTCTTTGGTAGTGAAAATGTAAGAAGGCAAGGATTTTAGGCCTGATAATGAAAGTGAATATCTGCCAAGTTCAGGTTATAATCTTTTAAACTTTTTATTACTTAATGTGACACAGTGACATTTAAAATATGGAGAAATTGAAGATAAATAATATGGAGTGAATGGCAGGATTGATTTAAAATTTTAAAGCTGTACTAAAAGTATTCTAATGCACTGAAGGGCATTTGTAAGTTATACATTGTTTATAGGTTTTTGATTAGAATCCCAAAGCATAATGTATTACAGCTTGCCTTTCCCATGATAGAGAAAGACTATTGTCTGTAGAAAATAGTGGATAGTAAAATTTAGCCTCTTTTTTCCATGTAGATCATCTGCTTTTTTGTGAAAGGTCTTTATGCATAGGATCTTGTCACATGCTATTAATTTAAATCAATAACCAACATATTTTATATTTATGGAAGCTTTCTTTCTGAATATTATAATTTATTTCTCCAAAGGAGTTAAAATCAGAGTAGTGTGATTTTTATACCCCCAGGATAAGGAATACTTTTTTTTTTTTACAAGAGTACTAAAATCATGGTATGCTGATAACTTTAGAACTTAAAAGTATTTTTTTTCTACATTTGGTAAAAGAGTATCCAATATTCACTCTATTTTTTTTTTAAAAAGTGACCCTAACAAAGAAAACATCATTATCAGCTAGGGTGCTTTATAACAGTGTAGATTCATTGGTTTCATCCTAAATATACTGAATTTTACACTCTGGAGGTGGGAATGAGAAATTCACATTTTTTAAGTTGTTCCACAGGTGTTTCTATTGCACACAAAAGTTTGAGAACCACTATTTTAGAGAGAAAGAGTACAACACTTTATGGGCTAAATGGAACAGTCTATTTTTAGCAGTTTGCACTTAAATTGAGCCTAGAAGATTAAGATATATTTTTGTAGAGTGTTGTATGAAATCTTTAAAGAGGCTAGAAAAAAATTAGAAAGAAGTAAAGCTTTAAATATGACGAATATAAGGCAATAGATATCAAATTTAGAATATCTTTCACTGACACTGTATATTCAAATGAATTTTGATATCTGGCTCAAGTCCCTATTCTATCTTAACTGCAAACAAACTCACACTATTTTTACTGAATGCGTATATACATTGCATTCTGAATACTAAGTTGGAATGTATTTACAAGTCTGAAGAAACTGCAATGTTTAATGCACAGGTCACCATAGAAACTAATTAACTTTTATTTCAATGTCAAGCTAAAGTAGTCTAATACAGATGAAAATTGTGGCAAAGGATTTATAGTATGAAAACTAAGACAAAAAGCACCAATACTCAGCAACTGTACAATTGAAATGCCTGGTGTCTGATAACTGACTGGTGGATTGTTCTTAATTCCACTAATTATGATGTTAAAAAACTGTCCAGCTAGAGACCACATTTTCCTTGAGCTGTTTGAGCAATTGAAATGGAATTTGGCAAACAATAGAAGTAGTATAACATCTATCAAACAATGCCAGGAAGGGTTTTTGGCTTAAAGATTATTCCATATTTTATTCCAGCTGCCTTATTTTGTTCTAAAATTACCTGTCCTTTTTTGAATTAAGAAAGAAAACAACAAATGGCATCTGTATAGCTCACTCATTGTGCTCAGGACCATGAAACTTTCTTAAAACACCCTTAAAACTGGCAAAACTGTAAGCATTTTACTTTCTTTAGTTTTTAAAAAAATATATTTTATTGATTTTTTACAGAGAGGAAGGGAGAGGAATAGAGAGTTAGAAACATCGATCAGCTGCCTCCTGCACACCCCCTACTGGGGATGTGCCCACAACTAAGGTACATGCCCTTGACCAGAATCGAACCTGGGACCCTTCAGTCGGCAGGCCGATGCTCTATCCACTGAGCCAAACCGGTTAGGGCACATTTTATTTTCTTGAGGGGAAAGTCAATACATTTGACATTTGCTCCCAATCATTTTTATTGAATATGTTTTTATCTTAGAAAAACAATATGTACGTATAAAGAATGAATTTTCATTACATCCTGGCATGTTCCACACCTTCCTACCTGCACAGAGCTATTCCCTGGCTGCTCATTAGGGGAGTAGACATGCCTTTTGTGGCCTTATGCTCATTCCACAAAGAGGAGATGGACAATAGGTAGTCTGTAAGTCATCATTGTTTGGATTATGGCATACTCTTATTTCAAGGAGAGTGATATGCAGATATATCTAATGATTAAGAGTATTAAAAAAATCCAGTATCATTATTGAGTCATTAAGATTTTAGAGACAATAATCAAGCCTATATTATCGAAGTGATTTTAATGAACATATACTTATCGTAAAATTCTATATGACAGCCCATAATAATGACAATAGTAATAATATGAATTGTAAGAATTCAACACATAAAAACTAAACTATCATAAAAAATACTAAATTTTGCTTGGGAGACTAAATTATATATTATTAGAAAATAATACTTATCTGCTGCTGGACATATTCTTAATTTTATGAAATCATATTCTCATCTCACTGAAACTTCCACAGAAGAAAAAGTGTTAAAGGGCTAGGAAAATATTATTTCATCATTTCTGTTCCATTAGAATTCACTTGGGTGGCTGAGAAAATGGTTTATGGATTAGAAAGAGAAGAACAAGCTAAAACATTTCATACCTTCATCTCTGATAAATTCCCCAAACTCATTCTTTGCATCTGAGCCATAAATAACAACCATGCTTTTTGCTAAAAGAGCTTTTTTCCTACACCAGGTCTTTTGTCTTGGAGATGAATGCTATAATAAATTTGAAGTCTTCGGGGGGGCATTGTTTGAACTATAACATTATGGTTTACAACTGTTGCTTCTATTATGAGGAGGATAAAAAGCGACTCTGAAGCTTGATCTCTGCCATAGAAATGGATTAATATTTCAGTCTTCCATGTGGGTCAAGTGTATGATTCTCCCCACAGCAATTCACCATGATTAATTTTTATTATGTGAGCATTCAGATTCTCTTTATATTCTTATGTATTTTATCCCCCCACCGGATCACCCCCTGAAATACTATTACTTAGATTTTTTTCCACATAATAATAGAGACAGAGAGGTTTTCAAGTCTTACTGAAGTTTTAACAATCGTTCTGTAAGGAAGCCTCTAAAATTTCTCTTTTCTTAAAAATTATAGGTATAACTTAAATAATAGTAGAAACTTAAATCATTGTATCGATAACATTAAGTTAATTTACTGATAAACAGTGTTAAATAGTATGGTATTTTAATGGTCAAGTAGTATGGTTTTTAAATGTCCCAATCATTAAGTAATTAATCATTAGGAAAAGGTAGTGTCACTAGGGGGAAATGGCAGTTGCATAACGGTGCAGTGTTGTCCAAGGTCAGCTTCACTGGAGAGAAGGAGGGTGTTAACTGGAGAATAAGATCTCTCTGTTGACTTTAGTATCGAACTCCATAATTTTTCACATACATTCTGCAGGATGCTAATCACTACAAAACTTTGAAAAAAACTATTTTAACCCTTTCTCAGGTGAAAACTGACACTTTGTGTAAATAATTTCATGTATTAATTTTTTTTTTTTGCCCTAGCCAGCTTGCATCAGTGGATAGAGGGTCAGCCTGCTGACTGAAGGGTCCAGGGTTCGATTCCGGTCAAAGGCACATGCCCAGGTTGTGGGCTTAATCCCCAGGAGGGGACATGCAGGAGGCAGCCGATCAATGATTTTCTCTCATCATTGATGTTTCTGTCTCTCCCTCTCTTTTCTTCTCTGAAATCAATAAAAACATATAAATTTTTTTTTACCCTCAGGGTTTTTATTCTTTCTTAGGCTCTGAAAAATTTAAGGAACTTTAAAATATTACATTTTAGTGCTAATATTATTAACTCCTATAAAGTATTTGTAATAGCAATCAACAAGTCATACAAGTTATTATTGCGAGCCTACTGCCGGCCAGTCACATCACTCATAAATTTAAGTGAGCTATAACTTCTACCTACAGAAAGCTCAACCATCCAGTAGAGACAATTACATGTGGAAAAATTACTACATTCACTGAGATCAGGGGTAATGAATGTCCTGTAACATCAGAAGTTACATGATGTTTGAGGCAGCTATGTATAATTTAGTTTTGCTAGGCAGTAGGTCTCAAACTTGGCTGCATCTTAGAAAAACCTGGGCTGCTTTTATAAAATACTGATGCCCAGACCTCATGTCACACTAACTAAATAGAAATCTCAAGGGGTGAGTGAAGCCAGGCTACTGGAATTTTTAAAGCCTTCCCAGGTGATTATGGGTTCTAATGTGTGCTTCCAGGATTAAAAACTGCTAGAGCTGATAGCCCACAGGAAAGAGGGTGGAGAGGGAGTGGGAGAGGAAAGTGGGGAGGGAATTTGGAGGAGATAGTAGGATAGTGGTTTCTATGGATAAGGACTTTAGAGTTAGTCAGAACCTTTCGAGTTAGTCAGGCCCTGGCTCTAATCCTGTGATTTTAGATACGTTAGTATCTCTAGAAACATACTTGTAAAACTGGGGGGGTGGAGGGGGGGCTTAAAACCCACTTCCTAGGGTTGATATCAAGGGTAAATAAGATAGCTTATGAAAGCATCCCGACAGTGCCAGGCACATACAATGACAACTATTATTATTGCTGTTTAAAGATGGGCTGAGTGATAGGCCGATCGGAAAGACTCTCATCTCCACCACTGACTTTGGGTCACAGTCTGAAAGTAATGAGGAAATATTACTTATGGGAAAGGTTTTTAAGACAGCACATTACACAACCAAATTTGCACGGTATAAGTAAAAAAAGTCTAACAGCCAAATAGGGGACAAATTGAGAAGTGACGTATACAGATGATGCAAGAAGGCTAGTTAAAAGACTCTTATACCAGCCCATGTAGATAATACATAGGACCTTTACTGAGACATGAGCACAGATGTGGAGAGGAGGAAATGCATGTGACAGTGTCTTCAGGGGTAGAAAGAATGGAATTTGAATACAGATCAGATGTGTGTTGGTGGGAGAGGATGGATGGAACAGGTGAAGTAAAAAGAAAGACAAATCTTAATGTCTTTTAAACACCTGGCTTGTATGACTTGGGATGGTGCAGCAGGGAGGAAATGAAAAAGGAGAAACAGATTTGGGGAATGTTGACAAATACATGGAACTGTTCTATTTGTGAGAACTGTGGAAGAGCCAAGTGGTGGTATCCAGTTAGTTAACTGTATTGCTATTAGTTGGGAACACTCATTACCTCCATTGAAATTTGGAAATTAGAATGAATGGGAACTCTTGGATATGATGATTTAGAGAGAAAGGGAAGTGCTAAGAATGAAACCGTGGGTAATATTTAATTTTAAGGGGAAAAAGAGAGGATTCAGTGAAAAAAAGAAGGCATGGTTAAAGATTTAAAAAGACAATCATGTGGAATCTCATAGGAAAGGTGGGGGTGGGTGGGCCAGGGGGAAGAGATCAACCAAATAACTTGTATGCATATATGCATAACCCATAGACACAGTCAATAGGGTGATGAAGGTTTGGGGTGGAGGGGCAGGCAATAAAGGGTCAATGGGAGAAAAAGGGACATATGTAATACTTTCAACAGTAAAGATTTAAAAAAAATAAAAAGATAATCAATTACTGTGTTTTTGCTATAACCAATAAAAATAAAAAGATAATCAATTACTGTGTTTTTGCTATAACCAATAGACCAACATAATTCAGGATGTAAACAGTTGTCAAGATGTTATTTACTACATTGGCATATCTTCAAACCCTAAAAAGTAAAGAAGTAAAATGAGACCTTTTATGTATATGTATGTATATGTGTGTGTATATATATATATATATATATATATATATATATATATAATCTTTATTGATTTCAGAGAGGAAGGGAGAGGGAGAGAGAGATAGAAACATCAATGATAAGAGAGAATCACTGATTGGCTGCCTTCTGCACGCACCCTGACTGGGGATCGAGCCTGCAACCTGGGCATGTGCCCTTGGCCGGAATTGAACCTGGGACCCTTCAGTCCACAGGCCAATGCTCTATCCACTGAGCCAAAACCAGCTAGGGCAAGAGGCCTTCTTTGTATTGAGTATATATTTTTTGAGCACCCACTGTAAGCACAGTACTAGATCAGGCAATTATTAGATGTGTGAAGTGAAACCAAGGAAGCCCAGACCTGGTGAACTACATCCTAAGGCAAATAATATACTGAGACCTCATCATTACTTTCACTTCTTATTTTCAGATTGGAAATTTTGTGGGCCCTTAATATTATTTTGTGCTTTTATTGAGCTTTTCCTTTATTTAATTTAGAACATTTAGAGTTTTATCTAAATTCCCTGTATTATAATTCTTTGAGTAGGATGTGTCTATATGTGATAGTTGTTTTTTGTGTGTAATATAACAATATAATGATGGGGAGTTTGAATATTGTGGTGAAGATACAATTAGTTAAAAGTTAAATGCACATAAAGACAACTAATTATTAATATTATTATTTATAGTTGTAATGAAATTCTTACTTAAATCATACATATTTTAGCATTCCAAACATGGGTATTTGCTCCCCAGTCATAAATCCTAGTGCCTAAGGATGTTGTACACAATGTACATATTCAATAAATGTTTGATAAATAAATTGATTAGTGAATGAACTATTTTGTTATAGGGCAACGGAAGGTGTTTTTGCTCCTAAATGTTATTAAAAGGTTAATTTGTGTTTCAAATCCACAATTACATTAAATTAAAAAAAGAGTGTCAACTGTTTTGATTAGTAATTTCTGCTGTTCATATGCCTTGATAAATGATATTCCTGTCTATTTATTTTAATCAACAATTATGAGGTTTACTATTTGTAAGTGTAATCCTGTGTGCAAAGTTACACAAAGGAAAGAATGCAGAATCTCCATTAAGTTTGGTGTAACTTTGATCAGAGGTCTGCATAATATTAAGCACTTAAGTATTCCAACTAAACACAAAAACATAACTAAACAGGCTGAACCACAGTTTGACCTCTAATATTTTACATTTTAAATCAGTATCATAGGGTTTTAGCATTTGTGAAAATAGGAAATTTTGAAATAGCCTGTAACTGTCATAATTTATAAAGAAGAATGAGAGGCAATGAGGCAAAATGTTAAGGCAAAATGGAACCCAATTGTCTGGATTTTAAATTTGACCTTGACACTTATCAACCACATAAATCTGGATTTATTAGTAAAATGGTCTTTGTCTCAGTTTTTTTTTAAAATATATTTTATTGATTTTTTACAGAGAGGAAGGGAGAGGGATAGAGAGTTAGAAACATTGATGAGAGAGAAACATCGATCAGCTGCTCCTGCACATCCCCCACTGGGGATGTGTCCGCAACCAAGGTACATGCCCTTGACCGGAATCGAACCTGGGACCTTTCAGTCTGCAGGCCGACGCTTTATCCACTGAGCCAAACCGGTTAGGGCATGTCTCAGTTTTATAATCTGGAAAATGGGTATCTATAATAATAAAAGCATAATATGCTAATTAGACCAGACAGCCAAAAGACCTTCCAGACGTCCTTCCAGATGACCTTCTAGATGAAGCCGGGGCTGAATAATTTCACACATTGGGCCTCTAGTAGTTATGTAATGCCTAATAAAGCAGTCATGATTATTAAATGAGTGAATATATGTAAGATGCTTGAAGCAAAACTGTCAGTTAAGTAAGATGATATGTAAGTGTTGATGTTTATGATGAAGATTATGATACTAGACGCAGAAAGTGTGACGTTATCAGTTAAAGCAACATATATGGGAGATGATCCCCAAAGTTGGCAATTTTTAAACTTTTCTTTCCATATCTGTGTTGTAAGCATAGTTTTATATATCAGTGATAAGCCATTTGTGATATTTTTAGTTTTATCTGAATTGCAGTTATTGAGAAAAATTATATTGTTAATGTGGCCCAATAATAATACCAAACTTCAAATGTAAATTTTGAAAATATACCTGTTCTTGAGACTGTCAGTCCTAAATCATTTTCTATCACATCATCTCTATTACATCTTTTTTTTTTTTCATAATACCTACCCATACCTGGCATTTCCTTGCTCACTGGTTTGTTCATTTGTTCAGTTGTATTGTAAACCCAGAATGGCAGGAACTTGTCTTTCCACAGCTGAGTTCAGATGGCCCAACAGAGTGGCTAGAACCCTGTAGGCCCTCAATAAAATGTGTTGGATGAATAAAGGTGTTTCCATAGATTGTTCCTATGACCTGGGAGAAGTAAAGTTGATTTGAACTGTACTGAACTGATAGTGCATTTGTAGAAATACCTGATTCAAAGTCCAGTCCCCCTACCTTGGACCAGGTATTTTACCTCACTGAGTCTGTTTTCTGGTCTGCATAATTAATATAATTAACATAATAATGGAGGCCTTAAGGTTATGGTAAGGATAAAATGACAATAATTAAGTGCATATAGCAGCCACTTACTTAGCAATAATAGTAACACTCTTACCTAAATCCACATTTAATATTTTATTAGATGTTTATTTATCATACATAATATTTAACATGCATATCTATGAAATTATCCCTGTTTTAGATATTTTTATTAATGAAGTTCACAAAGTAATGTGATAATATTACATGCGGCTTTATCTTGATCATATATTTAAAAAAAAAAATAAAAAAAAAAAAATAAAAATTATAAATACTGTTCAGTAGGTTAGGTCCTGGCTTCTCAATCTAGGACCCTGAAACCAGCAGCATCAGTAACACCTGTGACTTTTAAAAATGCAGAATCCCAGTCCACACTCTAGATCTACTGAAGTGGAATTTGTATTTTAATACCACCTCACCCCCCAAGCAGGTAATTTGTATGCACATTAATGTTTGGGAAGCAATCAATAGTTTTAGGTGATCTTTTTAGAGGAGGTTAAGTATTTAAGAATTTCAGAGGAAAGAAAAACATGCACTATTCCCCACTAAGCCAACACAATTCATCTAACTTCCCTAAGAAACAGCAATTATAGGATAGTGCAACATCTAATTGTTAAATTGGGGGAAAAGAGAAGTGTTTGTAGTCATCTAACTAGGGATTTATGCCTTATTGCATAGCATGGAACCCTTTGAGTAAGCTTTAACAAATATAGGCAAAATTGTTTATTACATGTGTACCTTCTTCTATCCTATAGCGTAAATTATAAAAGTGTGAAAATATAATGACTATCGACAGAATATTTAATAAGAGGGATAAAATAATAATTTAAGAAAAATGATTCCTCAAGGGACTAAAGATTAGGATTAAAATGAGAGTTGGAGTAGCATAGAGGTAATTCAACATTTGATTAAGGACTTAATCTACTTATCTTTATTCAATTCAAGCTTTTTTACACATTATTAAGATTTGGTGAAATGAGAGTTATTTTTAGATGTTCTTGCCCCAGAGTATAAGAAGAGAAGATAAAGGATAAAAGGACATACAAGATGAAAGATTTAAGATAACATTGATGTAGGGACAAAGAACTATGAAAACGATCACTTTATATCTATAAATTTCCTAAGTTTGAAATGCCATATCAAGATTCTCTATTTATGAAAATGAAATGTTATAGTTCAGTGGGCCAAGTGTATTGTGTGTTGATGATGGGCAGAGTGATGAAGATGATGAGCATGATGAAGAGACTGGGGTGAAAAAGTGAGAGAAATAAGGGGAAATAAAAAAGACAAATAGAATTCTGGTAATTGAATTGTATTGGGAAGGATAAATTGGTCAGTTGCACTAAGAAAAAAAAAATCCTCACAACTACAGACTCTTGGGTTCATAAATATGCCAGTATCAATTTTTTCATTATTAGTAGACAAGGCTATGTCCTTTCCTTTGATGATGGTAACGAGTTCTATGACATTGCCACTTTGAGTTCTTGCTTCATTAGATTGGGTGACTGTTTATTTGAAATTGTAATGAAATATTTACTTTATAGAGCTATAAGGATTAACTGTGATAATTGAGTGAGGCTGATCTGGAGCTTTCAGTGTAATAGGTCCCCCTTGTTTGAATACAGAGGGCAGTGAGAATGAAGGAGCAAGTGAGTGTGTTTCTGCCTGTCACTTTCTTTCTACATGTTGCTTTTTCTTCTGGAGATAAGTGGGCCTAATGCTGAACAAATACTGGAAATCAGAAGCCACTGAGAATCATTCGCCTCTCGCTTTCCCATGGCAGCGTGATAGACGCTCAATCAAAGAACCCCCTCCCCTCAGCAAAGCAACAATTTTGTCACCACGAGCAAATCCAATTGAAAAGTCCCTTGGACTGAGAGGAGAACTCCAGTTGTCAGAATCAGCAAACAGAATGAAAAGAACTAAGAGGAGTAAATTGGCACCTGGGGCCGCCATGGTAGCCTGTGATAGGCTGTGGCATTGTGTTTGGTAGACATTCAGCCATTTTCAGATATAATGGGAGAAATTAATGCAAATGAGTCAATGGAATGAAATGCATTTTAATGCAGATTTGAGGGACTATCCTCAACTGCTTGATAACAAGTCTCTTTAAGAAAAGGCTTACATTGTGAGGACTCATTTTTTCCCCATTTCTTCTCACTAGTGCCTCATAAGGGCCCTTTGTTCTCTAAGTAAACTCTTTCTAAACTATTGACATTGCTCATTTATGTGGATTTCAGATTTTTTCTCCCCCCTGACAAAGTAGCCTTGGGTGATCTGGGAAAACGTTAATTGCAAGAGGACAAGGAAACTGGCTGAAACAAGAAATGCAATCATTAAGTGTAATGTTGCAGTTGTCCATGCCTCATTATAACATGCATACAAGGCAATAAAATGCATGTTTCACAAACAAATCTTTTGACAACTATAGTTCAAGAGCCTCCAGCTGTCCTGCTTTCTTACATCGATTTCTCTTGGTTTAGTAATCATTATTGAAGCTTGACTTTGGATTCCCAGAACAGTCCTTCATATTGTGCAAGAACTGGGGAGATTTTAAAGAGGAAACAGTTTGTTTGCCTTAAAATTTAAAAATATTTGCTTTCCAAAGTTAACCAGAATTTTTCACTGATGTTTTGTTTTGAAAATAACACTTAATAATAGTGATGGGGCTGGGGAGAAAACCAACCCAGTCCCAGCAAACAAACAAAGACATGCACAAACCAATATTTAAAATATTTACCTGCCTTAGTCTCTCTTTCCACCAAGAGAAAGCACTAGTTGAAAAACAAGGGCTTCATCATCCACATTTAAGTTCTTACTGGCTTCTCTGGACTATAAATGCCATAACATTATTTTTTTAGAGGACAAAAATAGTTAATCAGATGAAAAGGTCATCAAGTATAAGTGCAGCTTGAAACTGGTGAACTGTCAGGCTCACAGGCAAAGCAGCCAGAAAGGGGAAAACAAAAGAAAAAGGTAACAGATTCAGCATTGTCCAAAAGTTCCAGACCAGTGATTAATGTGTAAGATAATGGACTTGGGAAATGAGTAAACACTCCCCATGCTCCCTGCTTTGTGCTTGAACGACTTGATGACAAGGGCAGAGCAAGGTGAGAATTTAAACAGGACCACAGGAAAAAAAGACAAAGGCCAGCAACAACATAATGCGCAGGAGGGGGAGTTTAGTGGTGTGCAGTAAGGAAGGTACATAATAACTTTTTTCAAAGCAGGCATTAACTGTGTACTAACCTAACCTTCAATAGGGGCACAGAATTACTAGGAGAAATTCTATGCCACTCAGTCATCTTTTAAAATTGCAGGTATTTATACTTACTTGTTTTCATTTATTTGTTGTTAACTTCCTCAAGCACATGAAGGATTCAGATACACACCTCTGTTCAGTTGTACCATGCTCAGGAAGAGAAGATAAATTTTATTTTGATTAAACATTGCATTTCAAGGTATTTTGAGCTATTATTTAAATAATTATCTGGATACAAGTGGGGGTATCTATATTATAAAAGGCCTGTGGCTGTAATGCCCTGATGCCATAACGACCAATGACCCAACTCACCAGGAGGTGCATTGATGGGTCCCAAGGCGCTGGAGGGCGGGACTCTGCTCTGGGTCCCGCGACTTGGATGGGGGGGTGGGTTGAGGTCTCTGGGTCTCACACGATTTTGTGCACTGGGCCTCTAGTTTTCTATAAGAAGATTTCAGGACCTACCTGCACTTCCATTTGTTGTACTGTGTTTCTCAGAGGTCTGGTATCATTGGTACTTACATTTCTTTGTTCTCATTGAAGGCCTTTATATGTCTATGACTTTTTTTTATTTTTACATTGAAGAAAATGTGTTGTTTTGTTTTCCAGTTCTCACTCCCTATGTTTCTTTAGGACCCTACAAAGATATTTTTCACTAGTCTCTTTTTACAGTAGCAATAGCTTAAAATAGTGGATTTGCCAGTGATTTACATGAAAATGTATTTCTGTTTGGGTGAATCTATTAAAAATATGCATATCTCACCTGGCCCACAAAGAGCATTTACCAGGCTATTACAGAAAAGATGGCAGTCTACCTGGACAGTTGTGACCTGCTTCCTTAAATTGTGTTTAAGAAACTTTGAGCATCCACCAAGAAGGGACGGTGACTACTTGCAGCCCTGGCTACTGTTTTACTCAGGTGACAGTGTCTTTAGTGGTCAATTTAAAAATACTTGATATTGTCATATTGATTCGCAATTCTGCATACAATATTGTGGATAAATATCCTAAATATTTATGTTTATTCCTACGTTTCTATTAGATGCAGAAACATAGATTAATTTAGATTTATGTTTCTATGTGTTTTGTAAATTAAATCCTTAATTTGGAATCTGAGATTGCATCTTCCTAAATCTGTTTGATTCACCCTGAAAGGCATGATAAAGAAATTCTATTGTGATGACCAGTAACTGACTTGCTACTCTCAAAGCACTTTAAAAAATCATTTTGGCTTCTCAACAAAAGACCTGTGAGATTAATATTACTACACCCATTTCAGGGATTAGGAAAAATGATCCCTAGAGAGGGGACTTGATATGCTCAGGCTAGACAACAAGGACTCTGTAGAGCCAGGACTTGGCCACTGGTCCATGATATTTTACTAAAGCCCCCAAAGAAAATGATTGTAAAAATCAAATCATTTCCTTATATTGCTCTCGCTCTAGTGCTTGTGGCATTTAAGGCATTAAAATAGTTTTTCTTAATTTTTCTTTTGATCCCGAGTCTTGAATTACTATGTATTGATTTAAGTGATATTTTAACATTTAATTGAATGCATGTTTATTATGAGTTACTGAGGCATAATATTAATTATTTAAGCTAAATAAACTATTTTTGTTTTATGTCAATAATGAGCCCTTTCAAAAATCTTCAAACGTGTGATACATGTCTACAGGAACTTTTAATACTTATTTCTCATGTTTTATGCATTGAATTTTACTTAACAAGTAATCAGACAGTGGCAGAGTATGCATTTTTTTTGTTACAAATGTTATGTGAGCCAGTGTTTCTCCTGATCCTTCATTCCCACAACTGAAAACAGCTACGCAAGCATATATCCTAACTTGACATTGCTATGATAATCAGATGTTCGGTCCTTTTTCGTTTAAAGCAAACTTTCTAAATATGCTCTGAGAGTTGTGATTATTTATCTCTTTTGGAAAATCAATCATGGATTTCAGATCTTTGTATTAAACATATTGTGCTTCTGAAGTTATTTATTTATAGTTGTACCCTCAAGCTTATTGCTTTGTATTATAATCATCTCTTTTCATATCAGTCTTTTTTTAATTGATTTTTAGAGAGAGGGGAAGGGAGAGGGAGAGAGAGAGAGAGAGAGAGAGAGAGAGAGAGCATTGATGGGCTGCCTCCTGCACACCCCTACTGGGAATTGAGCCTGAAACCCCAACATGTGCCCTGACCTGGAGTCTAAGTCCTTTCAGTATTCTGAGAAAGCTCAGACATAGATTAAAGTGACGGTAAAGAATAAAAGCAGATGTTCAACTCTCTAAACTCCCAAGTATTAGGAAATAGAGATGAAATCCTAGTGAGAAGTGTTCAAGAATACTATTGAATACCTTATTTAAGTATTTTAGGTTTCTTTGAATTGAAATAATTTCATACTTTCCTTTAGCATTTAGCATTTTTGTACTTGTTGTTTTGTGGGGTTTTTTGCCTCATACTTTCTCATCTAGCAAAGTAGTGATCTGTAGTGAATATCCTATTCTGTTGTTTTGCATAGAATAATAATTTATAGTGTAAGTGTCTGAATCTACTTGTTTCTAATTGTATGATTAAAATAAATGCTTTTGAAATTAGTGTGAAAGGAGTAAGATAGGCAAGAACAAACTAAATGTAATTTCAATACTCAGTACACAAATCTGTTTTTAAAAGATACATGTGTAGAAATGGATGGCTATATTATTTTCTTTTAATCTGTCTAAATGCATTCCAACCCAGGCTCTACTATTTAGTAGCCCTGGAATATCTCGGAACCAGAGGTGTGCCATTTATAAAATGGCGCTAATCAGATGTAAATTAGCGACTTCCCCAAGTACCACCAACATTAGGATCCAGGGCGAGTGATTCACACTTAACTTCTGGGCTCAGTTTCTTCCACCTAAAAAAAGAGAGAGTTAAGATTAATTGCTAGCTTTGGTCAGAGTAATAATATTATCACCCATCTGGTCTGGCCCACTGATACAGCAATTTAAACTTGAGGAATATATTTCCTGTGAAAGTAGCTATTTTAATACCTTTTTATTAGCATTGCTATTCGTATAAGGGTCTATGTTTAAGCATCTAACCATATACTAGTAACAGCCGTAGTGTTTTAAATATCTTTCTGTTTTCTCAATTCATGTGACATGTTAATAAATGTCCACAAAGTAAACAGATCTTTCTTGTCATGCCATTCTTGATTGATGTCTGCTTTAAAGAAATAAGCTAAATGACCTGAGGAGATATTAGTGGTAGCTCTAGTGAATATCCGTATTCAATATTAGCCAGAGCAAGTGTTTCTAGGCAACATCTCAGTATGTGTAGTTACCCTGAAGATGACAAAACAAAATTTGCAGACAAAGTTGATCACTTTTCTTGCTAATTTTCAAAGAGGAGATTATTTTATGCTGACTATCTCCTTGTCTTTCTACTGGATAAAAATAAAACTATGCTAAATATGATGTGAGCAAAGGACACAAGTATATTTAATGATTGATAACATGCTTGCCACCTAGGTGTTTTTACCTTTTTCATAAGACTTACCTGCAGTGCAGTGGATTGCCAGAGAGTGGAGTTTTCCATGTTTTGCCAAATTGTGAAATACTACATTTTTGTGACATTCTTTGGGTCATGACTAAGGATATAATTTGGCCTATATTTGTCTTTAATTGAATATTTTTTGAGAATTTCTTGAAATACTTTAGGAAATGTGAGACACCCTGGGGTATTAGAGAATCTGGGCTGGAAAGCACTGGCTCAGAGAATGGTTACTAAATTCTGACAGCTCTTGGGTCAACAGGCTTAGCCATTTAACCTCCATAAACCTCATTTTCCTTATCTGTGAAACAAAACTCTCAGTGCTGACCTACTTCACGGTTCAGGTTGGCGGCTCTAGAAAATATTGGGACTGATCATCCCTTTTGAAGCATTAACTCCTACATGTCAGAAAGATTTCATCTAGCGCAGCGCAGACACGCCAGTGAGTGGCAGGGACGTGGGGGTAGGTGGAGGCACACTCAGGCTTGTAGGTTTTAGGAGGAGGAAGCCAATCTCAGATTCTCAGGTATTAACTGGGAGTTTCCGTGATAAATCCATGGGTGCTGACTGAAGGAAGTGGCCATGTCAGAAAGGAAGCACTAATCAGGTGACCTAGCTGTGAAATCATCCTTTAGCATTGATAGGACAGTTTTGAATTTTCTTTTAGGAAGTCAATGTTTATTTTGCAGAAATAGGATATGCAAAATAGAGAGAAAATGAAGAAACAGAAAAACAGTGCACCACTGGGTCACTAGAGTGTGTTAAAGAAGATGATCAGGAGTCAAATCAAAATTAGGTGGCTTCTGATTTAGGATGTTAAGTTATTCTGACTTTTCCTTGTACTTGGGGTCTGAAAAATTAGAATGTACTTTGAAACATTAAAGCATTTAGTTATTTATATTTTGTCTATGTCATTAGAATAACTTTATTCCTTTTGTATGATTTGTGCACATAGTAACTAACATTTCTTGTAGGTAAGAGCTCTTGGCAGCTTGTTATTCTGTGCATCTTGCTGGGTATGACTAGTTGATCACAGTGACTCTGGTTTTGAAAAGGAAATATGGAATAATTCAAAAAAGAATAAGCCACTGCAGATAATTGAGAATTGATTATATTTCATACTCTCCAAATGTAGGAAGTTCTAAAACTTTCTTTCACTTGCAGAGGGACTACGGTAGCCTAGCAATAAAATATTGAGTACAATATCTTTGCACTGATGCTAGAAGAATGTCAGCAATCGACAAATGTTTGTGGTGTTTCAGATTTTGGATATACTTTGTTATTTTTATATATCTAGATTAAATGATAAGAGGGACACGTAGACAACTTGCATACTTCTTGCTTTAAGCTATTGCATCTTCCAGCAGATGTTGAAATAAAGATTAGCCTTTTTTTTGCATGTGGTGGTGCACAAACCTTTTAAGGGACCTATGAATTATTGCTTTGGTTCAGCATGAGTGCAGTAAGAAGAAATGTACCTCATCTGTAATACACTGTGTAGACTAATATCAGCTCCTTTTTTCTTATATTGCAGCAAGATATTGATCTGGTAAAATGGTACCATATCGGAGCTGTCTGTTGTGGTATTCATCATGCTGTCACAGCCCGAGTGCCTTGAAGTTATTGGAAAGTGGAATTGAGAGAGTTCTGTCATTTGGTGTGGCAATCCATTCATAGGACAGTCACTACAATATCTGCAGTGGTTTGCTTATTTTTCTAGCTGCAATAGTTCCATCTTTAGTAACAAGAAGGCCTTTCTATTATCCCATGCATAGTGGCATTAATAGGTCAGGTTTAACTGTTCCCTAGATTGTCTTACTGGTATAATATGGATCTTTTCTAGTCAGTGCTCACACCTGCTACCTGTCCCTACCCTGATGCTTTGGGCTCATTCCTATGGGACTAGTATATCTGAATGTGGCTTCAACCCCTTATGCTAATATCTGATGACAGTAAGGAGGTAAAAGATGAACTTTTAAATGTAGAAATCTTTTTAGCGTCTTGTCTTCCCACACTAAAATATCAGTTAATGTTAAAAAACCTTTCAAAACCATAAAAAGATACTGTCAATCCCCAATGACTAGATTAAGCTGTTTGAATGAATTATTTTTGTTTGGGATTTTTGCTGGCAACCTGATGATTTTAACAGAATGTCATGTTTTCTAAAAAAGCAGGAATGAATGATTTTGTTTGGGAAAATAATTATTATCTACGGAAGAGTGTGAATATAAAATGTAGCAAATGTTGATCATTTTTAGAAAGATATCTTCCTGAAATTCCCAGTAATGAAAAGTTTAGCTGTAGTTGAGAAATGGTAAGAAAAGAAAAAGAGATAGATTCCTGGTTTGTAGGAGTTTAAATACAATTTAAGAAGTTGAAAAATGTCAAAGTAGGTGCCTATTTTGATAGACACTAATGTAAAAATTAAGGCTACTGGAAACCAAGACTGTAGTACTTTAGAAAATGTATGGTTTAAAATTGTCAGTTCAATAGAACTAAATATGCAAATACATTATGTATTTAATGTATAATTGTGCACCATTGTTAATACACATTCACAGCATGCGCTATAATAGCTCAGAAGGAGCCTTCAGAGTCTTTATGAGATATGACATGAATTTATATTGTGTTAGCCTTATGTTTTCCATGCTATTCTTAAAAATGTCCACTTATTTGCGATTGCTTTAGGAAGATTAAAGCCTCTGAGAAGATGGCATTTTGGTGACTTGTCTGTTCTTTCCCCAGACAGTATTTTTATTGATATCACATTTATTACAAAGGAAATGTTAAAGGAATCACAGAAGCAAGATTGAGGTTTTTAAAAATCACAACAAATGACACAGTAAATTTGATGTTACATAATTGTAGAATTCACTTGTAAAAATCTTTAAATAGACAGTAATAAAATAGTATGTTGATTGTAATGACTACATTTTGTGTAGAAATATTGATTTTTTCACCTTAGTGACATATTTGGCTTGGTTTGTCTTATTGGTTAATATGAGATGAAGTGTATAGTGTTATAACAGGTGAGAAACCATAGAATTTAATATTATATTGACCAATAATCTATTGTTATAAGATGATGTTAGTTGTTACCTTCTCACTTTCAGATGTACTGTTAGCTGCTACATATTTTTGAAGACAGATCCTTTTTAGATAATTGTAAACATAATATGCCCTTACATCAGGATATGCTAGAAGTCAAGGTTTATTTCTTTTAAGTGAATCAACATGTTTAGATACTTACCATTTGGTCAAGACTATAAGGTATTGTCCTAAGATAATTTTTAATCCTATTGAGGATTGAGATCAACAAGCTCTTCACTTATTAGAAAGGGCAGAATAGTAACGCTTTTGGCAAAGCCATTGTCGTGCTATGGGATTCACTAGAATGGACAGACATAGGACATCACTGTCCTCTGTAAACGGTTTCAATTTGATCTGGGTACATGATAAAAATCTTGGCTTCTCAGTGAATTTAGGTGCTGTCATAGCTCTTGTTGCCAAATAAGAATGCAGTGTGATGTTATTATAGTAAACAGCACTTAAGCACAGCTGGCAGAATTGATCAGGGCCACATTAGAGTGAACTTCAACAGATGACTGACACAGCAGAAACAATAACTGAATATGCAAACAGTTCTTGCAGTGAATGCTCCGGGGACCAGGCACCATTATTTTTGACTTTGAACAGGGAAAAGGGGCAGATTTGTAACCTCCTTCCATACAGAAGGGTTCTGGGTTTTATGTAAACATCTGACTGCCATTTATAATGGTGGTTAGTTACAATGCAAAACTGTAACCTCCCCTGACTATTTACATTCCATTAATTATTAAAGAAGAAAAACGTAAACATCAGATAACTTTGTTTAATGTTTCACATAGGGGTTTTCTTTGGGAAGCTTTTCTTTTTCTTTCTTCTTTTAAATTAATGTTAGTCATCAAATATTTCTGGTTTAACTTGGATATGTGTGTTTCATTATGACTCCCATCCCTTTCTCTAATCATTACAGTAGGTAATTATGTAAACTACATATTTCTGTTTTCTTATTTTAACGATTGGATTATTAACAGTAAATAGTGTGGAAATATCAAACAATGTTTATTCATGACATTTCTTTCATTCTTGGTTTTAAAGTCAGCTTACATTTTTGCTAATTGTTAAAAAATATAGAAAAACCATGCAAATAATACTGAGAACAATTAATTTAAACAAAACTTTCATTTTCCACTTTAGCATTTAATTATAGAATCCTAAATAATCAATTTGTTTTTTAAAATAAAATTAAACTATTATTTTTATAATGCAGTCCAATTAAGATACATGTTAAATAAATAATACATTTAATTACTACTAAGTGGTCCATTTCCTTGAAATGCTAACCTTTCTTTTTTGTTAGATTATTAATTCCTCATTCATTGATTTATGTACGCATTTATTAATTAAACAAGCACAGGTGTGGTATTGTAACAATGTAAGGTACAGTCTCAGCCCAAGGATTGTGAAGACAATAGAAAAGAAATACTATTTCCTGGTGGAGTAAATGGTTGCTATTGACATATGAGACAGGCAATCTCAAGATCTCTAGGTATATCTGGGAAAACTCTCTGGAGATGATGTTTGTATATAGACTAAGGATGAAGAGAGTGTGGGAAGGAGAGGAAGGAGAAAAGAGTTTATCAGGTAGAAAAGAGTATGAGAGAAAGCAAGGGTGAGAGGGAATATGATGGCTGGCACATTGTAGGTATTCTCATAAATAGTTGTTTAAAAGCATACACCTTTGAGCCCCGTTGGAGTGGCTCAGTTGGTTGAATGGCATCTCGTGCACTGAAAGATTGCTGGTTCGATTCTTGTCAGGGCACAGACCTGGCCTGCAGGCTCAGTCCCAGTTGAAGTATGGAAAGCAACCAATTGATGTTTCTCTCTTTCTCTCTCCCTTCCTCTTTCTAAGCATGTCCCTGGGTGAGGATTAAAAAAAAAGCATAAAGTTTTGAGATAGGGAAATGTGTTTTGGTTATTTTCACCACTGCTGGTCCCCTTTCTTTCATCAGTCTTCTACCCTTGAATTCAGTGATGGGAATTTCTTCCCTCTGCTCAGAAAAAGGTCTGATGAATTCAGATTGAGGAAAATAACCTGGTACAGTGGAAAGCCAGGACCAACTACATAATTTGCAAGGGTCAGTACAAAATGAAAATAGGGGGCCCCTTGTTCAAAGATTATTAAGAATTTCAAGATGGCAGCAAGGGAGTATTAAGCCAAATGCAGAGCCTTTCTGAGTGTGAGTCCCTGTGGAAAAAATGTGGCTTAGAAAGCCATACAGGCTCCTGATCCTTAGCTCTCTACTCATTTAGCTCCTACCTGTTACCCTCATGGTGCTTGATTTTTAAAGAGGGACTGTAATGGCTGTGGTGTTGAGTTGTTTTGATATTAGAGATAATATTTATAACTAAGTTTTCCATATCTTGTTACTTTGAATAATATTTACATTTCATCTGTGCATTGTTTTATTTTATTTTATTTGTTTTTTCATTTTATTATTATTTTTCATCACCATTTATCTCCTCTATTCCCTTTTCCACATCCACTTCCCCTGCCTCAGTCACCACACTGTTGTCCATGTTCATGAGTTCTCTCCCCCCCACCTTTTGCTAAATAAATCATAGGAGTGGTTCCTACATTGTGCACTTAACAGGCAATTGTTGCAATGTTCCTATCTGAATAAATGACACATGAGGAAAATTTGTGGAAATGTTAATATAATAATAACAACAAATAATTTATATTTACTGAATGCTTACTCTGTGGTACACACTGTACTAAGTATTGGCATTTGCAGGATTTCCTATTATTCATTTGGTGTAGACACACAGTTCTTATCTTATATGTTTAACTTTTTATTAATAACTTCCCAAATGAAATCTAAATAGTGTTCTAAAATTATACATGAAATAGAAATTAACAATGGTACATTTTAGGCAAATTAAAATATTGTTATCTCACATACTATGTAGATGTTTGAATTTTGGATTGGTGAACAAAAAAATAGAAAATATTTAACCCAATTTGCTATTCTGGTTTGTCTGTGTGATTTTCACACCTCAGGTAAAACCAAGATAAATTAGTAAAATTGAGTGATGCTATGAAGAAGTATACATTAGAAAAGAAAAAATTCCTCATGTTTCTGAAGTAATTGAATCATTATCAAGCTAATAAAAAGGCATTGCTCTCTGAAAATATGGAAAGCATATTTCCAAGCAGTTCACACAGCGGTGACGTCATGGATCTGGGAGTGGGGGATGCTGGAGCTGTAGATAGAGAGGAACCTACTGATCCTTATTCAGTGGAGTTCCACGTAGATCCCAGTGGTACAGGATGTGCTGGGATGACAGGGGAAGCAGCACCAGGAATGTCATTTTAATAGGCAGCAGCCCCTCCTCCTGGGCTCCTCTAAATGGGTTTCCCTTTTAAAAACAAAGGGGCTGAGCTTCTCTTTCTTCATCTGTAAAATGATCCTCACATCTTTTTAGCTCTAAAATTTTTTTTTTCCAAATATATTTTATTGATTTTTTACAGAGAGGAAGGGAGAGAGATAGAGAGTTAGAAACATCGATCAACTGCCTCCTGCACATCTCCCACTGGAGATGTGCCCCTCCTCCTGGGCTCCTCTAAATGGGTTTCCCTTTTAAAAACAAAGGGGCTGAGCTTCTCTTTCTTCATCACTGAGCCAAACCGGTTTCGGCGAGCTCTAAAATTTTTTACCTGGCCCAGCCAGTGTGACTCAGTGGATGAGCATTGACCTATGAACCAGGAGGTCATGGTTCCATTCCCAGTCAGGGCACATGCCTGGGATGCAGGCTCAGTCCCCAATGTGAGGCTTGCAAGAGGCAGCCTATCAATGATTATCTCATCATTGATGTTTCTCTCTCTCTCTCCCTCTCCCTTTCTCTCTGAAATCAATAAAAACATATTTAAACAATATTTTACCTGCTACTCATGGTGATCTTTTGCTTGGGCTTCTGAACTTCAGGGTGTGTTCTCAAAGTTGTGCTGCTTGCCACTATTTTGGTCTCAAGCAATGTTTCCTATCATTTTTTGCTAAGCAATGACATTGTGACTCTACTTCAGTGCGTACTTTGTTTTTCTACTTCGACATTGTTTTATGGCTTTTTTTTTTTGAGATCCTACCGACTCAAGTTCATTTGTACCAGTGCATGTGTAAAGCTGGGAAGTCAGTAATAAACTTGAAGTTTAATATGGATGGCAAAGGTACCCTAAATTTACTTAATCTTTTTATAGTTGAAAGTGGCTCGGTTGTCCCCAAAAGATCTCACTATCATTTTCGTTTCTCCCCAGAATAGCTGGTTTGTTTTACCTGGCAGGATCAGGCATACCCTGGGCTAGCCCTCAGGAATGTGAGCTGGCCAGGGTGGTCTTGAAATTCTTACCTGGAATACTTATGGCCTTGTGGCCCTGAGAAAGCTGCTACAGTGCTATACAAGGGCCCATTAGACTATAATTCAATTAGAATCTCTAGGGAAATGAGGTGAAACTCCAACTTTCCTGCTTACTCCCAGGGAACCAGGAAAGACACTAGACACTCTCAAGGTAAATATAGCTCCTGAAATTATCTAACCAAGCATGTACTGAAGAAAGCCCTAGAATCCCCCAGGACATGCTGTATGCAGGCCAGCCAGGGCATAAGCACTTTTTTAGCAGGAAAGCTTGATTTTAATAATTCCTGTTTATTAATACACAGTGTGCTGACTAAATTACACGGTTTACTTGTAACGCTCATTGCTGTAAGTATTTTGAACTGTAGGTGATGTTTCCCTATAAAAAATTAGTTATCGTCCAACTTGTTTAAAATAGATAGATATGCCCTAACCGGTTTGGCTCAGTGGATGGAGCGTCAGCCTGCGGACTAAAGGGTCCCGGGTTCGATTCCAGTCAAGGACATGTACCTTGGTTGGCGACACATCCCCAGTGGGGGTGCGCGGGAGGCAGCTGATCGGTGTTTCTCATCAATGTTTCTAACTCTCTGTCCCTCTCCCTTCCTCTCTGTAGAAAATCAATAAAATATATTAAAAAATAGATAGATATTATGTATATCACTATTTATGCAAATATAATGTATAAAAACAAATGCAAAATTAGTTGTTTACAGGTGCATATAGAATTTACCAATGCACACATGTTATTAGACAAATGCACACTTCATCAAGCTGAATGGTTTCTTTGGGGGAAATACGTACTACACTGTATGTATGGTATATCTTAAACTTTATTTAAGTAACTACCTTGACTGTAAGTTGACATAGCTTTAGTTTGTAGTTAGTGAGACCATCGGAGAAGTCGTACTACCTCTGTGAAGGGACCTAGAAACTTCTACAAACTTATATGTGCAACTAATCAAGGCTGGCACCAGCTTGATCAAATAAGGGAGCTTACAGGCAGGTGCTATAGGGTTTGTTTTTATGGTTTCTTTTACCTGAAGTGCTAAAGATGGGCACAGGGAAGAATGGGCTGCTGGTGCAATCTCTGATTGCAAATCTAGTATATTTTTAACCTACCTTTGGCTGCTACATAAGTCATAGTTGACTGTAAAACAAAACTGATGGAACAACAGAGAAAAATTCAGGAATTTGCTTCATTTTACATACACTTTTAATGTATGTTGCTTAATGCATTTAAAAGCATCATAGAAGGCGCTTTCTTTTTTTGTGTGGGTTCTCATAAATCACATGAAATTTGAATTATAACATAGAAGCATGGAACAGACTGATGAATCTCAGAGGGAAGGCGGGGGGTGGGGACTGGGGAGGTAGAGAGAGATTAACCAAAGAATTTATATGAATATGTGCATAACCCATGAACACAGACAATAGTGTGCTGAGGGCAGGTGTCGGATAGAGGAGGTCAATGGTCATCTGTAATATATTCAAAAATAAAGATAAAAAAACGTTTGAAATATAGTTGTCATAATGCTTATTTAATCTCAATTCTAGTGGGCACCAATGTACAGTATTCTTCAAAGACGGTTGTTAAATCTGTGATTGACTATTCTTAGCATATTTTTTTCCACGTTAATTGTAAGAGTCCTTGCTTTTGAGTTAATAAGAAGGGTCTATTTGTTCCTTGCTCCTATTTGGAAGGTCTACTCTAATCCCTCATCAGCATCATGATTGTCTAGATATTTGAAGGTAGACAAGCTGTTTCTTCTGGCTCTACAGTCCTCCAGGCAAGATATCCTCCATCCCTTCAGTGTTTCCTCAATAGAGCGCTCTGATTTTACCTCACTGGATATTTTCTAGTTTGTGTCCTTAAAACCTATCAAGTCTGAGCTAGCTGATGCAGAAGATGGTGAGAGTTTTAGGGACACCATCCTTCCTTCTCTTGCAAGTTTATAGACTTCATTGCAAAATAAAATATATAATGCGGTGGTCAATTTTTCCAAATATTATCATTTCCAATTAGGTTATCAAATGATTCAACCTTTCACTGTTGCTTTGCCATTTAGGAGGGATGCTATCATCACAACAAATATTTTTGTTAAGTGCAACACTTTTCATAAAGTGAGATTTCCACCAGATGTCAGGATTATAAAATTTCCCGTTCACACTTTATCTGTCCTCTGTGCTGTTGAGCTTTGGGAATGAGAAGTAGGGAAATGGGACATGAAGTTACTTTGTTTATATTTTCTCTTTTACTTTCCTACATTCAGACCTTCTATCAGCCTGGCAAAATCTTTCTGTAAACAAGGTGACTCTTGACATAATTAGGAGAAACTGAGATCACATAGAAACAAAACTATTGCACAAGGGTTGAATAATTTTATTTGAAAGGGACTCAAAAAGTTTCTTTAAAATAAAATTTTCTCTTTTGCTAACATCAAGATATTAGAAAACTTTTTAAAATTTTTTTCAAACACCCATATAAATTTTCCCAAAATATTGATTTTACAGTCATAAAAACTGTTTAAAGGTATTTAGCAAATATGAATTATCTAAGGAATTATGCCCACATCTCTTACCTGGCATAGCATATCTTCCCAATCAGGTTCATTCCTGGGCTTTGCCATTGACCAGCTCAGGAAACTTGGGCAAGTACTTAAATTCTTATCACAGTCTTATCTGCAAGAAAGGACATGCCTATCTCATAGCATTCTTAGGGAAATGGTACAAAAAGTAAAGCCCTTAGCAAAGTATCTGGCTCCTTGCTTTTATCAGTCCAAACAGGCCTTAATTCAGGGCAGCCAGGCAGTCTTGTCCATCTCCAGCTCTTAACTCTGTGGGTCTCCTGCCTTGGCTTTTCTCTCCAGTCCTTCCCATAAATGCGAGTCTGTTTGTTTTGCAGTATGTAAAGGCATTCCCTGATTATTCCTCCTTTTGGTAATCTGTCTTTTAATGATGTTCACATGACGCTAAGTTTGTCAATAATTTCAGCAGTGAGTTAATTGTGCTGTGCGTTCTTGTTTAGCTTCTATTTTATCTTATGAACCTCATTCTTCTCATTTATCAAGCATACCAGTGTGCACATACAGGGACCTCAGTAATGTTTATTTGATTTAACAGGTTGTCCAATCAAGAAGCCAGTGTTTTGGCCCTTACATCTGGTACATGATTTTTGAGGAAGAACTTGCTCCATAAATATCTTTGGAGAAATAGCACCTGGAATAAAGAGTTTCAGAATGTCTTTAGAAAGGAGATGCTAAGTAACAGCAAGAGAAAAAGGGAAGGCAAATGTTGCTTATTTGAGAGTTATATACTGACCCCTCTGCATACTGATCTTTGGAAAATCCTCTGAGGTTAAAAAAAAAGATTGAAATACTTCCAACTTGTTAGAAATAAGTACAAAATAAAGAAGGTAACAATATAGAGATATTCAAACCGAGGTGATATTTAGAAAAGTATGATATTCTGGAAAGAGTAGAAACAAACACCTTTCTTTACTCAGAGTAAAATTGTTTATTTTTGTTTTGCATTATCAGCTCTATTTAGCTGATAAAACTAAAATGTTTATTTGCATTTTTCTTCTTTTTATTTTGTCCCAAATGAGTAAATATTTTAAGTATTTATTTTCGGTTTTAAAATGATGAATAAAATTTAGGACTATAGCTTGTTAAATAAACTAATCAAGTTTCTGCTTGCTAGTGACAAGAACACTGCATGTTATAGTTTCAATGTTACAATGCTATTCGGAGGAATGAAAGGGAAGAATAAAAGGCTAGTAATGACCATTGATGTTTGGATACTTACCTGAGGAAAATATTAAATATTTATAATTGAAATCCAATAGATTATTGTAAAAACTTTGTTTCCAATGGATCCATTAGCCTGTATCAGTGGTTGGCAAACTGTGGCTCTCGAGCCACATGCTGCTCTTTGGCCCCTTGAGTGTGGCTCTTCCTAAGCCTTAGGAGTACCCTAATTAAGTTAATAACAATGTACCTACCTATATAGTTTAAGTTTAAAAAATTTGGCTCTCAAAAGAAATTTCAATTGTTGTACTGTTGATATTTGGCTCTGTTGACTAATGAGTTTGCCAACCACTGGCCTATAATTTTATTTTCTCTGTTTTAAGTGAGTATGTATAGATATTGCTTTTCTATGAGATGAAATAATTTTCTATTTTATTCTTTGGCTATTTGACATATTTTTACATATGTGCCAGAATAGCCTAGAAACTATTAATTTACCAAATTAATTTACCAACATTAATTTACCAAAGGGCTTGGAAAGGATAATTATTTGTTTTACATCTTTATTCTTTATATTAGTTTGATAATTTAATTTTTATAGATTTAAATATATTAATAGAATAAACTTACATTTCAAATTTAGCAAACAAAATAATCTCCCATATCTTTTCAGATACATCATTAATTTCATCAAGAATTTTGAAAGCATGTTTTATTATATATTTTATTCTCTTCAACAGAAAAATGAAAGTACAATGTTAAAGAAAATCAATAAACTGTAAGATTTTCTAATAAGGTGTCCCACTTCCTTTTTCATTTTAAAACTTTCCCCTAATGATAGACATAATTAGAATTGAAGTCCATTCTTAGAAAAACAAAGAGATGAACAAAGTTCTTGTTTGAGCAAAGCTTTTGATACCAGTCTGTCCTTATTTAGCATCACCTGATAAAGCACTTCCTTGTGGGCATTTTGCTTTTTTTTCCAGCTAAATATCAAAAGAAAAATCAATTATTGAATGCCTTGCATGTGCCTGGTACTCTGTACAGTGGAAGGGTGTGTCAAATATCTCATAGGCATTGCTTCAAGGACACTATTTGAACTTCGTTTGAAAGATAATACATACATAGTGAGTCAACTATGCAAAAATGGAATAATAAAAACAGCATTCACATTTAGAAGAGAATGATATACTCCATTTCTTCTCCGAGTTACAATGATTAGTGTCATATACGTCCTTTAAGTATAAAAGACAAATGACAGGTAATATGGTTTTTACTTTTAAATAAATTTTTAAAAATATTGAATAGAATATTCAAATCAATGTTTTAATTTATATTTTTCAGTGTGAAAAATGATCACACATTATAAATAATATTTTCATGTGACAATATTCAATATAAGGAGATTCCAGTAATTTTTCACTTTGAAATTGTGTAATAAGAAGTTACTTCTGGGAGATATTAAATATATATATTTGGCAATAGCACATACAATTATATCTCATCCAGATTTACTGTTGATGATATCTTATATCTGTGTCATCTAATTCTGAGAGTTGGTTCACCAGTTTGAAGTGTCTCAGCATAAACATAGTTTTTCTTTCAAGCACACTTATATGGATATAAACAAATCAGAATTTTACTGAGGGATTTTTAAAAAGCAGGCTGAAGTTCGCTTTCTATGCTATTTTAAAATTTAAAACAATATCTACATTCTAAGGTATCTAGTGATTCATTCAATATGCTATATTATTGATTCGTTTTAAATGTCAATAAAATGGGGGAAATCTATATATATGAAAGCCTAAAAGCCACCATTACAATGCGCTATGATGCACACTGACCACCAGGGGGCAGACACTTAACGCAGGAGCTGTCCCCTGGTGGTCAGTGCTTTCCCACAGACAACCACCCACGGCCAGCCAACCTCCCATGGCTGGCCAAGCTCCTGTGGTCCCTCCCCCTGGCAGGCCAGCCCCGATCAGCCCTGATTGGGGTCGGCCAGCCAACCTCCCGTGGTCTCTCCCCGCTGGACTGGGCAAGACTGCCCCGATCAGCCCAATCAGCCTGATTGCTGGGAAGGCCAAGGGACCCCATCTGTGCAAGAATTTGTGCACCAGGCCTCTAGTACTTTATAAAGACAAATACTTGTTAAAGGGAAACATTTTAAAAATAATGTAGTTTTATTTTGTTTTACAGTGAAATTTTTTATTGGCAAAATAGTGTGTAGTATTTGAAATTCATCTTATTTTAACTACTGTTAAAAATGGCTTGAAGAAGCTATGCCAGATGTGTGATTTGGCGTCTTCATCAGTCCTGAAAAAACAGAGTCACAAAGGATAAATCCAGTAGATGGTGCATTACTTTTGCATGTGGGATTCTAGTTAATGAGACAATGTCTGGATGCAATTATTTGTGAAAGTTCCTGACCTTTTATTTGTACAAGCTGATATAATTATGATTTCTTGAGGAATGGTTTTGAAATTCTCAAGCCAATTTTAGTGTTCTGTTTATAGTGTGCCTTTTACTTCAGGAATCCTAGAAGTGATTCTTACTTTTAGCTTTCACACTGTATCTTTCAAAGCTCAGGTGATTAGCTTAAAAATGTCTTAGTTCAAGATCCCTTCCCAAATAATTGTCCTACCTTAGTTACAAAGAGAAGTTTGAACAGTATTTTGTGATCCCATTTCAAACAACCTCTTATTGTTTCTTTTTGTATTTAATGACAAAAAATAGAGAAATAAGTATGTGAATAATAGTCTTACTAGCCTTCTGACCAAAGTTAGTGGTCAAGTGACAATTTCAAAAGCTATTCCTGACTTATAGCTTTCTACTTCTAGAGCTGTCCTGTCTAGGAAAGTGGCCACTACCCTCATGCCACCCTTGAGCACTTCAGATGTCGATAGTACAAGTTGAGGTACAAACAAGATTTTTAAAAGATAATTGGAAAAAAGAATGTAAAATATCTCAATAGTTTTTATATTACCTATATGTTGAAAGATAGTATTTTTGAATTAATGAGTTAGGTAAAATGTTATTAATTCAATATCAAAATTTTAAGATACTAAAAATACACAATGTCATTTGGGGTTTGCATTATGTTCCTATTGGACAATGCTGTTCTAGATACATGTACATCTCCCTTAAACATTGCTAATGCTCAAACCATGATGATGTCATCTTTCCTTTTCTTTGACTAGTTATTGTAATAGTTGTTGATTCACTCTTCTTTTCTATCTCTAACATACTCTACCACTTCTTGTATGTTGGCTTCCACAACAATACTACTGAAATGTATCAACTTCCCTTGAAAGAAACCAGCCATCTTCTAGTTTCCAGATTGTCTTTCTTGTTCTTTTACCCTTTCTGGTTTTTTCTTCAGCATTAAACCATTTTCTTTTAAAATGTTCATTATATTGAGTGTTTTTTTAATCCTATCATTCTAATCTCTTTTTCCCCTGAATTTTATCTCTCAACTAATATTGTAAATGCACTTTTTCCCACTAAAGAATTGTACATATTCCTTTTTATCAGATTGTTAAATTTTATCCATATTTCTTTTTTTATGTTAATCCTCACCAGAGGATATTTTTCCCATTGATTTTTGGAGAAAGTGGAAGGGCTTGGGGGGCAGAGAGAGAGAAACCTTGATGTGAGAGAGATACACCAATTGGTTGCTGCCCCCATGCACCTCTAGGGATGGAAACCCTGGTGTGTGCTCTTGACCAGGAATTGAACTCCCAACCCTTCTGTGCAAGGGCCAACACTCCAACCACTGAGCTACACCTATAGTTCTTTATCTTGAGACTCATATTTCTCTGTTGGCGGAGAGGAACTCCTCATTGAAGAACCAATCCCATGGTGCACTACTCTTACTGATAAAAATATATCAAATCCTGCAAGCAAATTGGAGTATTTAACAGCATTCTTTCTTAGAATTCATTATTTGAAGTATTATCTATATGGAGCTGACTTCCAAATATATGTCCCTTTTTCCCTGAGCACTAGTAGTATATGTCCCATTACTTGATGAATATCACATAGAAATTCTACCACTACCAAAATATATTGAATACTTATCTTAAATTTCATCATTCATTCTTCTGTTTCCAAGGGGACTATTTTTATTTTAGGCAACCAGGCTCTAATAAGCTCAGTTATTATTAATAAAGAACCTTCTTTCACTTGACCTCTACATTTCATAATCTATTAAGTATTGTTGATTATAACCTCACTACATCTATATCTCATATTCTCCCAACTTCACTAGCTTATAATATTACCAATATAGTTTGGGACATGAGACATTTCAAGGCAAATTACTCTTCTAGATAGTGTCCTTGCTGACAGTTCCTGCATTTATATTTAAAAACAAATTAACAATGGTAAAATAAATTAATCAAAAAATCTTTTAATCATTACTGATTGGTTATAAAATTAAGATTTTTCTGTCTTTTTAAAATTTAAGTATACTTATTAATTGTTTTCAAACTACTAGATTTATCTCTTACTACTCCAGGCTAACTGATGTCTTCATTAACCTGAACTATTTGTTGTTCATAAATATTCCACATTCTGTCGCTTTTATGCATTTACTGTTCATGCCAAAGATGCACCTCCTCTGCCCAACCTCTCCCTGCCGTGGTCTCAATTTCAAGTCCCTACTCTGTTCCAGAGCTCTCTCAAATGCTACCTCCTTCAAGTAAACCTTGAAGGTTTCTCACAACCTCTCATTCTCTCTTCTGGACTCCCACAGTCTTTGCAATTAAACTTCTGCTTCAGTGAAGGGATATAGCCATATACTTATAAGTACTCAATAAAGTTTTGAATGAATCTTACGTGTAATTGGTCTTAGTGATCATCTATTCTTCTAAGACAAGTCACAAGAGCTTCGGTAATATTTTATTTCTTTATTAAGCTTTATTTTCAATAGTTATCATTTTTGGTCATTGGAAACAGGTCATTGGAAACTGCTATTCTCTAAGACCGATTTTTTAATACTCTTTACTGATACTTGAGGTTGATGTCTAGAAAATGCATGCACACTTCCAACACTTTACTGGCATTTTCCTTACTCTGTTCATGTAGCCCAGTGCTTTCTGGTGGCTAGTACCATGAATATAGATTTTTAAAACTTTTTATGCGACCTTTTAATAAAATGTGAGATGTGAAATAACCAGCAATCATTTGCTTCTGCCAAAAATGTCATGCAAGATGCCTTTAATTTCACTTGACAGCCACAGTCTGGTTCAAATTCTTGTCATTATCTAAAACAAATTTCTACGTTGTATTATTTTTTTAAAAAATTGACCTTTTTTGTATTGTAGCAAAAAGAGATAAAAATTTGAAATAGATTACTTTATGGGAAGTAAAAATAGTTGGTGTTATAGAATACAGGTAAGGGTCATTTTGGTGAAGAACATTCACTTTTTCAGGCAACTGGGTCCCATTTGAATAATCCTTTTAATAGTTAAGAAGGGACATATATTCAAAGGTGTTTATTTTTTAGAACAAGTTTTAATAGGTGTTCTTAGGTTGACTTACAGGAAATAATTTTTATGGAGTCAGTTTATATATATATATTGTAATATATATATCATATAATATTCATTTTAAGGGAATAATATGAAATATTCATTTTAAGGGAATAATATGAATTGTTTATGATGAAAAATGAAAATTTTTATAAAATGCTATCATTAATAAAATAGCACCCTGTGATGTAAAACTGCAAAGGGACTAGCTTCCTTCTACTAAGTAACCAGCACATTGGGATACTCTGATTGGCTGGCAATATTTTTTATATTTAAGGAGCTCTTGCTCTCTAGTGTTCTCCTAATCACTTCTGGTATAAAATAGTTTCAATAGCTCTTAATATGTAGTAGTGCAGTGTTAAAGTTATCAAAGTGGGTCCAAAAATGAATATATAAAATAGAAGTAACAATTTAAAATAAAATAAAACATAGGCACATGATATGTTGTTTTTCACTTACTATTTCTGAATGCCATATCTTTTTAAAGGACCTTCCTATCTGTTTATAATTTATTCTCAAAATGTTATTTTGGAAGATCATTGGAAACAAAGAGAAGAAATTGATTTTTTTAAAAAAAGATGTTATAATGGGAGCTTGAGATCAGAGCATAAAGAGATTCTAGTGTATGCTAAGAGATTTGGAAATATCCTGTAGAGCAGCGGTGGGGAACCTGTTTCCTGCCAAGGGCCATTTGGATATTTATAACATCATTCCTGGGCCCTATAAAATTATCAACTTAAAAATTAGTCTGTGCCCGGCCACTGTGGCTCAGTGGTTGAGAATCAACTTATGAACCAGAAGGTCATGGTTAGATTCCCAGTCAAGGCATATGCCCAGGTTACAGGCTGATCCCCAGTAGGAGGTGTTCAGGAGGCAGCCAATCAATGATTTTCTCTCATCATTGATGTTTCTGTCTCTCCCATTCCCTTTCTCTCTGAAATCAATAAAAACATATTTTAAAAAATTAGCCTGCTATATTTGGTCAAACATCTAATTAACTCACCCCTAATACCTTGTCAGGGCCAGACCAAATGATTTCATGGGCCTTATAAGGCCTGTGGGGCGGGCATTCTCCACCCCTTCTGTAGGGTTTGGCAAAGTGTTTCTGGAAAGGCCTAGATAGTAAACATTATATGTTTTGAGAGCAGTATGGTCTCTGTTGCAACACGTCAACTTTGCCATTGTAGGGAAAAGCATAGACAATACTTGAACAAATAAGCCTGGCTCTTTTCCAATAAAAAATGTTATTTATAAAAACAGGCAGGCAAGATTTGGCCTGCAGACTGTAATTTGCTGACCTCTGCTCTTGGGCAGTGATTTTCAACTTTTTTCTTCTCATGGCACTAATAAACTAATTACTAAAATTCTGTGGTGCACCAAAAAGTATATTTTTGCCAATCTGACAAAAAAGAAAAGAAAAAAAAGGTGTATTTTTTGATTCATTCACACTGGTCAGCTATTTCTGTATTGGCTGTTGTCATTTTGTAAAATTTGACAATCTAAGGGAAAAGAGGTCAGTGCCCCTCACTAAATGGTCAGGTGTTGCATGTTTTCAAAAGTCTTGCTTCACACCAGTTGAAAATTGCTGCTCTGGGGAATAGGGAGCCAATTGATGGATTTTTAAGCCAAGAATAGTGGTAATTAAACTAAAGGGTGAACAAAGGTGGTGGAAGAGATAATGTAGGGGAGAGATAGATTGGATAGAAAATTTAAAGTAGAGCTGATTTTTTCATGAACAATTCAAGGTAAAGGGAAAGAAGTGGACTGTCATATTCTTAAGTCTAGAAGACGCTGTAGGTGCTGATGGAATGAAGATCTCCAAAATCTTGGCAGGTTAGAAGGATAGCTCAGATAAATAACATAAATTTCATAGAGTTTAATGTAAGATCCTGCACTGAAAGAGAAAAAAATGGTTTGTTTCACAATATTACATGTGAAAATTGTTTGGGGATCATAGTTGACTGCAAGCTCAATTCTGAGTTAACAGCTTACAGAGACATTTAAACCAAAAAGTGTACTGAAATTACCTCAGAGGAACTCTTATATTATAAAGCTAAAATTAATTATTTTATTTGTTCCTTACCATATCTTCTGAAAAATTTAATCCATGTCTTTTTGTTCTTTGCTGAGAAGTGATTTTAGGGAAGTCAGGGCTAAGTTTCTTATAAAAGGGCATCCTGTTAGATCGAGCATTTATTCTCATAACTTCCTAATATTTTAAACCCAAATGATTCTGACATCAGTGTTTATTAGTTGAATCTTAACGTTACAAACATAAAATCTAGCTAAGATGGCTAACCTATAACACCCTTATTATGCATACATACATACATACATACGTATATATTTACACACAAACATGATATATAAAGGAACACATTTAAATTAGACAACATTGTGCAAGATAGGTAAACATTTCTTGATTGAATGGGCTTTTTTTAACTTTGTATGCATGATCATACAAAGTGCTTATTGCAAATATATTCAGAATGAAGGGACTTGTTCTTCATGTGATTGAAAACATATGTTTCACACAGCTTTCAATTGCTTCCATGTACTTAGCTTTTAACCTAGGAAAAATAAATGTGTAAATAGTTTAGATACTTGATTCCTCTTGGAGAACAGGTTTGTACAAAATAGAATAATCTGGTAGCCAGAGGTAATGACTCTTGCCCTTCTTTGGAAATGTTCTACCCTTTTGGTTGCTTTATTTTTCTTGTTACAAAATTAGTAAAGGTGATTAACCTTCATTGTACAATAAGGAAATGTCTTTGATCTTATATGTTTTTTCATAAAAATAATGCACATATCTACAATGATTTGGTAAGACAATTTTTGAGAGGATCGGCAATGAAATGTTTATTTCATACTAGAGGCCCAGTGCACAAAATTCGTGCACTGGTGTGGGGGGTGGTCCCCCAGCCTGGCCTGTGCCCTCTCACAGTGCAGGAGCCCCGCGATCAATAGCCCCAAAGAGGTAGGCCCCGCCCACCCATCCGAGCCTCCTTGATGGATTGCCCCAAAGAGGTAGGCCAGAGCTGCGGGACCCACCTCCTCAATGTGCGCAACTGCGGGACCCCCGGCCTCGCCATGTGGAGCCGCGGGACCCACCTCTGCACTGCGCAGTGTCAAGCCCCCTGCCCACCCACGCTCGCGCACAGCCCTGCCCACCTGTGCGCAGCCGCTGCATGTGCAGCTTTCTGGTGATCACTTGTTACGGCGTGAGGGCGTCACGGCGGTGGGGGCATCATGACCACATAGGCTTTTATTAATAGTATTATTTTATTTAGGATGCATTGCTAAATGAGAACATTTTTACATGGAAGTGGAATTAGTAGTGTATGTTTCTGCAACCCAGATACCCATCAGGTTCAATCGGCTTTAAAGCCTTGCTGTAAACAATTTTGGGAAGTTCTATAATTTTTGTTGTATATTGGATATTACTAATTACCCAATGATCTTCTTCTTGCATGACTGAAAACCTCAAACCTCATCAACTTACATAAATACACTATTGGATTTTCATGTGCCTATTTTATTGTCAACAGGTGCTAAAGAAGTTTGTTCTATTGACCCCAAGTCTCTCTTTGTGTTTTGTTATTGTTTTGCATAGATTCCATAAGCCCTGAGTAATATTTAGATACTATTAAGTGATGTAACAAATAGCAGTAAGCTGGCATGGAAATAATATCTTCATTTGATGGATAGCAATTCTGATCACTAGTGATGGACCATCATCACCTAAGATTCTTGTCAAGGTTATTGCAATGTTGATGCTTTCCTTCCTGGAAATATATTTAATTTTTCTGAAGAAGAGCAGTGTCCTCTTATTTAAGTATTATTGTTTGTAGCTTTTGAAATAATTATCTCTTAAAATTAATGCTTGAAATTAAATTTTTTTTTTTTAAATATATTTTATTGATTTTTTTCTTGACATTCTAATCCATCAGTATTTTCTGTGGCCCAGAATGTGGGGTTTGATTCAGAAACGTCAGTTCTTGATGCTTTCCTTCCTGGAAATATATTTAATTTTTCTGAAGAAGAGCAGTGTCCTCTTATTTAAGTATTATTGTTTGTAGCTTTTGAAATAATTATCTCTTAAAATTAATGCTTGAAATTAAATTTTTTGCAACCTAGATTTTTTTTTTCTGTTCCTCTTGACATTCTAATCCATCAGTATTTTCTGTGGCCCAGAATGTGGGGTTTGATTCAGAAACGTCAGTTCAGACCTGATTATTAATCAAAACAGGGATAGGAAAAATATAAATGCACATTCATTTGGGAATAATTAATTCTAACCAAATTTGCACTCTGGGACAATAAACATTTCATTGCCGGTCCTCTCACAAATTGTTTTACAATGACTTATAAAACAATTTTACTTCATCTGTACAAATGTTTAGTGCAAAATCTCTAATTTAAGTGAAATGCTCTTAGTAATTTGGTGAATCTTTTCCTCTTCTTGTCCTTCATGCTTAGATTTTTTTGTGTGTTCTCTTACTTGGAATTCCTTTATTAATCTGAGGTAAATTATTTATAGAATAAAATAAAGAGAAAAAACAAACGCTTTCTTAAGATTTTTATTCATTTCCTATTAAGTTGAATAATGTAGCTAATTATCATATAAAATTTACATATTTTAAAAATCTCAATAACAAAACAAAACCTGAACAGGTGGTTTGCATTGAAGAAATAAAATAAACTTTATTATAGACTAGGACAATTCTTTTTCTATTGCACATTTCTTGGATAAAATAAGTAGACAGCTCATGCTGAGAAAACTGAAAAGTAGATAATGCAAGAGTTAAAAGGCATACAGTACTCAGGAGTGTCTTGGGCATGGATCTCTGAAGATTACGCTGAACTATCCAACTTGAATGAATAAAAAGAATGAGCTGCTCTGTTGTTTGCTTTCAGTCTTGCAAGTCATTTTATAAATTGAGCATGATAATGATTTCATCTTTCTGATTACATTTATAAAGGCATTTATTTCTTTTATGTTAAATGTATTTGTAAGGGGTTAGTGACAATTACTTTTATTGCTGCATTCATTATTTTTCTCTTTTGAAGCACAGTTTGTATAAAGTGAGTATATTTATAATTATGTTTACATAGCATTTAAAGTCATTTACTCATTTCTTAGACTCCTTGCTAACAACCTCAACCTAAAGGTGTCTCTTCATAATTTAACATTTAACCTGAGATGTTTAGGTTTTCAATTTAAGGAATTCTAATTTTGGGTTCTACATACATAAATGTTTCTAAATAGATATGATCATAGTTTACTCAAGTATTACACAGTAAGATAAAAGCTGTCATGTTACCAAATAAAATTTTCTAAACATTGAAATTGAATCAAATGTTTTCTTTTTGTACTGGAGTAGACATGTACAACACGGAAAATTAATGCTTCATCAAAGGCCCTTCCTGTTTATTCAGTTAATTGACATAAAGAGACTGTGTTTTCAGGAGCAGTAATTTTTGAAAGAACTGATAAACTCATATATTTTCATTGTAGAAGTGCTGGACAGGAGGAGTGTTTTGCATTAAATTCCACACCTGATCACATGCCGGTTGGAAGACTTCCAGAGTGTGCTCTGGAAGGACTGTTACTTCCAAGTTGTGCCACTGAAATTAAGATCTACTCCCCAGAGAAGACAAGTGAATTAGCCCAGTATGCTTTATACACAATGAAAACAAACTAATCTGGGTTGCTACTTTGCTTAGAACTGTAAAAAGTGCAATAACATATTCCTGCAGGCGGATTGAGTAAATTCTCTTTTTATGTTAAAAATAGAGTCAATGATTTACTATGTGACTTTGTCTTAGATTCTTCTGAAAAGCTAGGGTTTTATGCTGGCTACATTCCAGAGCAATACTTTCTTGCCCTTATATTTTCTCATTTTCAACTTTTTATTACACAAGAAATAGGCTAATCAGTGATAGCAAAATATTAATGTTAAAAATCAATAAACGTATAGCCTGCCTCTTTGTACTATGCATCAAAGACATTTTAATAAAAAGAAATCATCAATGCCATATTATTAGCAAACAAATAATAATCATTCAGACATGAAGAAGTATTCAAAGACTAGAAGTTTTCGGTGATGAAGACAGGAGAAATAATAGAAATGTGCATCAGGGCTGTTGGTGTAGCTTGTAGGGAATATCTAGAAAATTAGATTAATCAAGAAGCAGACATTTGGAAGAAAGTTTGTGTGAATGCCTGACAGTCTTGCTCTTTCCCTCATTTCAAATGTTGGCAGGGTAGCAGGCAGCTCCAAGGGAAATGTGCTCCTTTCATACTTGAGTAATTGATGAATTGTATGCAATATGCAAATGAGAATCCATAAATCTTATGAATGACAGCTTAATTTATGTGAGCCTTAATGAATGCAGGATTAGATTTTAATTAAATATCCTCAAAGGCACCCTGAGTGGTAGATTTTTTTTAGGCCTTGTTTTTTGAAGACTTGTTTCTCAAGCAATACATTTTACAAAAGCAGAAAATGAGGCAAAGAACTTAGCCTATATTTTAATAATAAGCATTCTTTTATTTTACATAGAAAACAGCCTATCAATTGATGACTCCTTAAGAAAATATTCACAGGTCTTTTTATTTTGTACACATTTCACTAAATTTGATTACTTTTAATTGCTGTGGGTCTCTGCTATCATATGCTATTTTTAATTACAAGAAAGTTATTAAAACTTCACTAAAAATACGCTAGAGCTGGAGTTGTTTAATAAAAGATTATAGTAGATAAACATTTAAAGTATCAAATCTAATTTGACTAAAATAAAGTCTTCCTAACCATTTTTTTCTTCTTCAAAATAGCCTCTCCAGACAATATCTAATGAGATAAGATGATAAATAAGACTATTTCATACATGATATTTAATAAGGAGAATTGCATACTAAAATTAGACAGAAATGATATATACTCCTGTGGAATACTTACTGCCTTAATTCACTTTAAAACTTTGAACTTAAATATATAAGTTATTGATTGACTGTATATAAGATGACAAATACCATTTTACTTTTCTGTTAGGCATCTACTTTTTGAGTTAGAACTTTTCTAATTTAGTTAAATTAAAATGCACATATGATTTGTTGGTTAGAAATACAAACATTTATTTCTTCCATTTAGAGTATTTTCTTGTTACATCACAGTGAGCTTACTTTGTAGTACTCATCAGTTGTTCCAGCTAAGTCAGTTTTTTATTTACTGAATTCTTTCACAAGAATGCCACAAGTACCTATATGAACACAGGTAGGAAAATGCACAGTTCTCTCTTTAAAGTGAGACAAATTTGCATAGTATTAAAATGCAATTTATTTAACTTCTAATTGTAAGATGACTACATTTTGAGGATCTAATGTACAGCCTGCTGACTAGAGTTAGCATATTGTTTCATGTTCGAAATTGCTAAGAGAGTAGGTCTCACCACATACTCAGAAACACACACAAAGGTAACTATGTGAGGTGTTGGATGTGTTAACTAACTTTATTGTGGAAATCATTTCATAATGTATGTAATATATCCAATTATTAAGGCTGAACACCTCAAACGTATACAGTGTTTATGTTAACAAAGCTGAGGAAAAGGTAGTGTATTCACTTCAGGTCTTTGTAAGTGTACAGGTGTGTAATGCATTAAGAAGAAAAGACCTTTATACATGGCAGTAAGAGTCCTGGACTACAGCTGAGGCTCTGGGTTAGGGGTATCTTGCAAGCCCTTGAAACTGTATCACAATTTTAAGTATTTGACCATGTGTTCATATTACTAACTATAAGGGTACCTAACCTTCACCAGGTTCTCAAAGAAAATCAATATACAAAAAGATAAATTACTATAATCCAATTCATAATAGCAAATACACAACTTATACACAAAGTATACTATTATTTTTCTAAATGATCAATCATGTGTAACTATGTTTTCCTTAAATCTTCCATTAGTAGTTTTTTTTTTCAAATACAGTATTCTTTATTTTAGAGCAATATTTAAGCAAAATATCCACATTTTTGTTTTATTTTCAATGACTATTGCCTTCTTAAATATGGTGATGAATTGGGCTAATTTCTCTAATAGATATTATCAATTCCATTTTAACCTATTTATGCCAAGAATACGTAATGACAAAAGTCAAATTTATACATGCAAATAAGATGGTGAAATATATCGATGAAAAACAAAAATTTCAAAATATTTTAGGAGACAAACTATTTAACTGATTTAAATTCGCTGTGAGTTATATATTACATATGTAATTCAATGTAAATATAGATTTGTAAATTATCACTTACTAGAGGCCCAGTGCATGAATTCGTGCACGGGTGGGGTCCTTCTGGGTAGCCTGCAGGGATCAGACTGAAACCCGCAGTCCTATGCCACCTGCAGCTCCTATCTGCTGCTCAACTCATCCCGGCACCACTGTGCCTGCCACGGGCTCACGCCCAATCAGGCCCCTTTGGAAGAGGCTTGTGCTGCTGCAGCAGCACTCACCAGCCATGAGCCCTGCATCTGGTGCCTTCCCAAGGGGAGTGGCCTGCAGGATCAGGCTGAAACCGGCTCTCCGACATCCCCAGAGAGGTCCTGGATTGCGAGAGGGTGCAGGCCAGGCTGAGGGACCCCACCAGTGCAGGATCAGGCAGGGGAGGGACTGTGGGAGGGCTCCAGGGTGTGTCCAGCCCATCTTGCTCAGTCTCGATCAGCTGGACCCCAGCAGCAAGCTAACCTACCAGTCGGAGCATCTGCCCCTTGGTGGTCAGTGCACATCATAGCGAGCAGTTGAGCAGCCTTAGCATATCATTAGCATATTACACTTTGATTGGTTGTTTGGTTGTTCTGCCATTGGGTCTATTTGCATATTACCCTTTTATTATATAGGAATACTGAATTTCAATGTCTAAGTCATATATATATATATATATATATATATATATATATATCTACACTAATAAAAGATAAACATGCAAATTGACCATACCTTCGCTATGCCTTAAGCCACAGCCACGCCCACCAGGCAATCAGAGCGACTATATGCAAATTAACCCAACCAAGATGGCGGCCAGCAGCCACGAACCTGGAGCAAGCAGGAGGCTTGGTTGCCCCAATGATGGAGGAAGCCAAGCTTCCCAGCTGCCACGGCTGGCTCTGAGCTCCACTCAAAGCAACAAAGTTTCAATTATAGAAGCTAAATAAACCCCAGATACCTGCTTTCAGCCGGCCGTGGCCACAGATCTGGAGCAAGCAGGAGGCTTTCCTCCCGCCTGCTGCAGGCAGCTCTGAGCTCCACTTAAAGCAACAAAGTTTCAATTATAGAAGGTAAATAAATCCCAGATTAAGAAGAAAAGGAGAGGCTGGGAGCTTCCGTCGTCGGGGGGCTTGACCAGCCTGAAAACGGCCCTCAGCCCCTCACCCAGACTGGCTAGGCACCCCAGTGGGGACCTCCCCACCCTAAAGGGGGTGTTGCCAGCCTGAAAACAGCCATCAGCCCCTCACCCAGGCTGGCCAGGCACCCCAGTGAGCCCCCAACCCTGAAGGGGGTGTGACCAGCTGCGAACAGCCATCAGCCCCTCACCCAGGCTGGCCAGGCACTCCAGTGGGACCCCCACACTGATCCAGGATACCCTTCAGGGCAAACCAGCCAGCCCCCACCCATGCACCAGGCCTCTAGCCTATATAATAAAAGGGTAATATTCAAACTGACCCTAACAGCAGAACGACTGGGAATGACTGGTCACTATGACACACACTGACCACCAGGGGGCAGACGCTCAATGCAGGAGCTGCCCCCTGGTGGTCAGTGCGCTCCCACAGGGGGAGCTCTGCTCAGCCACAAGCCAGGCTGATGGCTGCCAGTACAGTGGTAGTGGTGGGAGCCTCTCCCGCCTCCTCAGCAGCACTAAGGATGTCCGACTGCAGCTTAGGCCTGCTCCCCGCTGGCAAGTGGACATCCCCCGAGAGCTGCCGGGCTGCCAAAGGGATGTCTGACTGCCAGCTTGGGCCCGATCCCCCAGGGAGCGGGCCTAAGCCAGCAGTTGGACATCCTCCGAGGGGACCCAGACTGCAAGAGGGCATAGGCCGGGCTGAGGGACCCTCCCGAGTGCACAAATTTTTGTGCACCGGGCCTCTAGTATATATATATATATGTGTGTGTGTGTGTGTGTGTGTGTGTGTGTGTGTGTGTGTGTGTATATATATATATATTTGATCAACTATACTGTGATTGTGCCACTCTCTTTTCTAAGACTTAATAATCAAAACTATTTCACTTTAGTATTAAAAATAAGGTAACAGTGGACTCAAAGAAGGAGTGAACTAATACTTGAATCAAATTAGGGTTTCTAAGATGCATTTTAAAGCTAGAATTTGTTATTCGAATAAACTTATTTTCTCTCTCTTTTTATTCTTTTTCTCTTTTTGAAATTCAGTTGTATCTGTGACTTCATTTTCTTAAAGGCTATGCTGCCCAAATAGTTAAAGCTGTAGTAAAAAAGATACCTTTGTATAAATGCAGTTTTTGGAGGGAATCCTCTTATTATGGTTTCCCTGGAAAATTTCCAAACCTTTTTTTTGTTATACTAATTTTATTTCTAATGCTGTTACATTTTAAATTTTTGTTTTTAAATACTTCCCCTGGTTTAATTTGACTAAGAGATAATGTGGTGATCCGTGCATAGACTGAATATATTTTTGTTACTCTTTGCATTCTTTGCCAATTGTTATATCTCTTTAGAGGTTTTGCATTTGCAGTTGGGATCATTGGAGATAATTGTTCCTTTGTAAATCCAGAAGTTATAGTTAGTTGTAATTGGTCTTTATTTTAACATAAAGATTCATTGATGAAGATAAATTTATATGATGAATATTGTAGACTGCCCAATATTTAAAGATTTTTATTCCACAAATGTGATTTTTATTGGAACTAATTGGAACGTTCTTTTAAAACTTAAAATGGCCATAAATCATAGGATTTTAGTTGCAAATTCCTTTACAATATTTTTCTGTATAAAACTCTAGGTGTAAGGTAGTTTGTTTCATTTGTTATCAAAACTATGAAAATTTCCTATATATTGTTTGATATAAGTAATTAATACTTTATTCAATTGACTTTGAAATATTGTATCTACTTTGCTGTGTGTGAAAAGAAGGAAAATAGGAAAAAGTGTATGATATCGCAGCAGCATTTCAGGAGTGCTTCTTTTGAACAACAGGTTTCAGACATGCTTTACTTTTAATTATTTTAAGCTTCTGTGTTGGTCAGTTGAACTAATTTAGGGTTTAAATTGGCATGCACTGAATATATTATTTTTAATGATTGTAAATGAATTATCTTGATCCATATGTAATAAGATCATTAGCAAAAAGTTTTGCCTCTTTGAGAATCACTATAAGAAATTGTCCAAGTATAGAAAACTGTTTTCAATACATTTTTGGAGAAGTTTTTCAAATTACTTTACACTGGAGTTAAATAGGATTCATATAGTCATTGTCCCCTTAGGAGCTTTTGATGATATAAATATTTGTATATTTGCTGCCATTAGTTTGAATACTAAAATGTTTGAAATAGTTTCCATTGGATAAGAATTTACATTTATGCCTATTTTACATTTGAGTGAATGCCTGCCAATTGTTTTCAATACTGTAAGGACTCTTAAATCTAATCTAAGAATTGTTGCTACCCATCCAAATATTCTGAAAGGAAAGTGAAAATAAAATAAAAATAATGATCTGTCATTTACATTGTTAAGTAACAGAAGAGGACTGATATTTGGTTAGAAAATAAATTTTAAACAAATACACCTTAGTAAAGTTTATCTGCCATATTTTGAAAAGATCAGTGTTGAAATCTTCTGTTCAGTAATGATTACAACCAAATTTTGTTATCGTCTCAAATGCAAGTCAACATCACAGAACTTTTCAGCATTACTGCTCAGATATTTATTTGTGCTGTCTGAACTTATGAAATATCTCAAAACATGACAGCAAATATTTGGGGTACCAACTTTACTAAGACATTTCAGTAGCTGTCATTTTATTAGGATTAGTACATGTATAACTGTTCTCTGATTTTGATACCATAATCCATAGAAAAAGATGAAAACAAACCTGGGAACTCCCAGAACATTCTGCTCTTCCCATTTACAAAATCGTTTAGATGGTCCTGTGTCATTCCTTCACAAAATAGCCAAATAACAGTTATTCTATTTGAAACCCTAGCTTCCCAGTATTAGGAGAGGGGGAGCCTTTTATTTTCTCTGCTCACACCCCCAATTTCATTCTAGTTATTTGGAGAAAACCAGTATTGGTATATTTAAACCCCATTGTATGGATTCAGATACTGAGCCGAAAAACTTTCAGATACTAACAAGCAAAAGCTGAACCCTATTACTCCCTACTCAAAATCCAAACTTATTTTCTCATCTTGTGAAACTGAATAATATTGTATGACTGGCCTTTCAGTTCTTTCATCAACATAGTTAAGAACTATTGTTTCTATGGAGGTCAAATAATAAATGAGAAAATGATGTATATCTGTTTGGGGATCATTTTAAATGAAAAAATATTTCTACATAAACCATGCTCAATATGATGATATTATTCACATATTATCTAGACATATCCTTTTTCATTATCAACCTAATTTTAATGTATTTCTTATAAATTATAAATAAAGAATTGCTTTGATGTTGAGTATAATTTAGTCACAAACAAGAAGCTGCAACTAGGAAACCATTGGAATTCCACATCTAAGGGACTCCAACTCATAGTCAATAAATGGAATATCTTACTTATGAATTACAGTTATTTTTAAATAAAGAAAACAATCTTATATCTCTACCCCAAAATATAAAGTCTCATAGAAAAATCTACCGGCATTGAAAGGCTCAACAAGCTTGAAGGTGGGGGAATTTAGTGTGATGAGGAGAAATCAAAATGTATTGAACTTCTTAAAATCATCCAACATATCATTAAGAAAAGCAAAAAAGAAGATGGTTTTATCAATGTCATCCCGACGGTGTTACCTATAGATAACATTGAGACTCGTTATAGCAAATGGCATATGCTGGTTGCATTCAGCTAAGGAATATTCCTTGCTCATATATACATTATTTAGAATAATGCTTTATACTGGAGTAAAAACAAGTTAAAGGTATAGCCTTATAATTGCATAAGAGCATACATTCTGATTTTATCCCTGTAATAAATATCATTAGTAGATATACTCTTCAAAGGGATAGTTAAAGCATTCAGATTCATAACTTGAAGTTTCTATATTATAGCCCTCAAGAAGAAAATGCTTTAATATATTGTTAAGAACTTTTACCTAAAATTGTTTTTTGAACATGGGTATTATATATGTTTTTTTAACAAAACTTTAAGGAAGTAAAATGCTATTGGAAACTATATTTATTTTATTATATTAACAAATAACAATTTAAGTTAAAAAATAATTCATTATACTGTAAATTTAGTGAAACAAAATCAGGAGAAGATAAGTAGTTCTTTTTTTAATTCTCATATAAACTGGTGATTATTTTAGATCTTTTGAAATAGTGGCTGAAAATGAAAAATAAGAGATTGACCCTTAATTATAACATAGCCATCAGAAGCCTTTAATACTAAGCAGCTATTAATGTATGCAAAGTCATATAATTATAGAATTTGGAATACCCCTACTTACCAAATGAGTAAAAGTGGCATTTCAGTGTCTGGCCCTTTAATCCAGAGCCCTTAGTAGATGAAAATATGTTCATCTTTTACCACCCCTAGTGATAATTATAATTGTATTGTTGGATCACATTTCTTGACTCTTGTGCAATTTAGCTCTGTCAGCATTAATCTCTTGGCTGTTCACATCGGTGGAACTAAATGTATGCTTAATATTATGTAGGTTAGATGGTTGTCATCCTAGTTGGGGAAAACAATGAAAGAATTTACTGTGGTATTAGGCAAATGTTTTATGAGGGCACCAGTTCTAATATGTAAACATTTATACTATAGTGAAATGATATTTTAACACTTGGCATACTTGGAAGTAGTTTTTTTTACTTTCTTCATGTAAAAGTTCCATGCTGGATTTGCTTCTCAAATATCTTTAGATTCTTTTCCATATATTTTTTGAACCAATACTATTATTTGTTGCTGTATAGTATTTATAACAGGAAGCAGCTGTGGTTCATCAAGAGAAATGTTTTTGTAAAGTAAATTTATATTTTGCTTTTAGCATCTGATTAACACATTTATCTGGGTGTAGGAACATTCTGACAAGTGTGGGGGGCAACTGCTGATATAAACTCACTAACCCAGGAAAATGAACCTTTTGATAAAGACATCTCAGAACTGATGAGTAAAGTACAGAGAACATCACCATGTGTCATTATGTATCATTTTATTACCTTTATGTTGCTCTTGATCTTTTATATGGATAGCAAAGCACTGACAAAAGAAGGCTAAATATAGACATTTGTATAATACACCATTGGCTGCAGAATAATCCTTACATCAAAAACTAGTTAGCAGGCAAAGGATTCATATTTCATTAAAATACAGATAGTATTCTTTATAGAATCTGAAAACTTAAATACTGTGGAGTGCTTTGGAATTTTAAATGAATGGTTTTCATTTATATTACATTTTAATTTACTTAGTCAAACACATTTGTTAAACATGATTATGAGCTGAGCCTTGAGGTAGACTTTATGGCTGAAAATAGGGCAGCGAAGGTGTGTCTCCTGCCTGAGAGAGAGAATATATTATATTTGGGGAATGGAAAAACATGCGGTACAGAGGACAAGATTTAAGACAATAAGAGAACATATAAATAAATATTATTGATCGGTCAATAGAAACCCAAACTTCTTATGCTGCCAGCCTCTCAGAGGTTATTATCACTTCTCTGTCTCCCCCTTACATACTGAAATCTAGCCTTATCGGCTCTCCTTGGTTTCCTGATCAGACTAAAGTTTTTCCATGGTAGGTCCTTTGCATTCGCCATCCATTTGCTTAGAACATTTTCCTCTTTTATTCTCATAGCTGGTGACTTCTTAATCTTCATGTATCACTTTCTTAGAGAAGTCTTCCTTGTCCTACTAATCCAGTGATTTTCAACAGTTTTTATCTCCTGGAACACATAAACTAATTACTAAATTTCCATGCCACACCAAAAAATGTAATGTATCTGACACAAAAATGGGTATAATTTTGACTGGTCTACAAATAATAATAATAATAATAATAATAATAATAATAATAGTAATTAGCTACTCTTCTTGCTCCAAAGTGACTTTTAAAAAAACCAGGTGCCTATTCCTGTATATAGGATTTCTGGTACCAAGAATTAACCAATCAGACACAACCTTATTACGCAAAGTGACCAATAAGATGAAACTCTATTATATGACCATATTTATGGTTCAAAACAGGGTATTCACACCAGATGGCTGTTATTGTGTTGGCTGTTGTCATTTTTTAATTTGACAATCTAAGGGAAAAGAGGTTAATGCCCCTGACTAAATAGTCAGGTATTGTATGTTTTAAAAATTATTGCAGCCTGGCCAGCGTGGCTCAATGGTTGAGCATCAACCTATAAACTAACAGGTGACAGTTCAATTAGTGGTCAGGGTTCATGCCCGAGCTGTGGGCTCAATCTCTCTCTCCCTCTCCCTTCCTCTCTGATATCAATAAAAATATATTTTTAAAAATTATTATAGCACACCAGTAGAAAATCGCTGTACTAATCTAAAGGTACAATTTTAATAGTCTATTCATCTATACTTTTTTTTGTCTTTCTCCACCCAGAACCTTCCCTAGTGTATAACAAACTTTCCGTAAGTGTTGAATGAATGAATAAACAGCAAAGACAAATACAGGAATAAAAATTAAATAGTCAATATAATTCAATGAAGTTTCTTAGGACAGGCACTTTCTAAATCCATTTTTAAATGTTTTTTTTAATCAATTTTAGAGACAGAAGAGACAGAAGAAGGGAGAAAAAGAGGGGTAGGGAGAAGTAGAAGGAAAGGGAAAGAGAGAGAAATGTTGATGTGAGAGAGAAACATCAATTGGCTGCCTCCCATTTGATCGGGGACTGAACCTGCAATCTGGGCATGTATCCTGACCGGGAATCAAACCTGTGTCCTTTAGGTGCACGGGATGACATTCTACCAACTGAGACACACTGGCCAGGGCATAAATCCATTTTTTATGGAAGGAGAGATATTACCTTCTCCTCATTTACACGAGAAAACTACTGGTAATGGTATAATGCATATGAAGCATGGAGGCTGTGAGGACAGTTCAGAAAATATCAGACAGTTTCAACTTCTGGACAACAATCTATTCATTTAGCTCCAGTGCAACAAGTAAAATCCTTGAACCGATTATATATGCATGAAACTGTACTATGAACTCAAATGTCATCAGTTGGTGAGAATTTGAGATAGGAAGTTTGTAAAGGGGCTGAAAAGCCAAATGAAGAGGCTTGTGGGGTGCTATAGTAAGACCTGGAAGCTGTGGAGTTCCTTGAACAGCAAAGCTTTTAATGCAATAAGCCATTGTAGTATCACCTCAAAGGCAACCTTTCAAAGGTGGCCTGCAAAGGCTTCATTTATTTTTCTTAAGAAATAACACCAGAGATTGCATTCACACAGAAGGAGCCTCTTTTAAATGCAAATACACAAAATTTAAGCTTTTAACCTTAATTATCAATTAAATTCTTGCAGGGTTTAGTTGATTGTTGAAAGCAAAACACCTAAAGTGTGGATGGATGAGGTGATGGGTTTAAATATCAATGGGAGGAATAAGAGCATTAACAAGAAAGAGAGCTCACTAAAAGTTGGAGATGTGAGGACTGTTTGCTTTGGCTATTACTTAAAATCATCTTTCCTGATGATCTTTATTCTAAAAGCAATGAGTAGGATGGATAGTAATTGGGAATGTTGACAGCCAGCCAATTAACAGGACAACATAAAAGGTAAAGGATGTAAGTACCTCATTAATGAAATAGCAAAATAAATGAAAAAAGCACACCATATATTGAAATACATAACCAACTAGACCAGGCAATGAAGAGTGTGGTATGGTGAAGGGAATAATGGGCTTTCAGGTTAGAAAGAGGCCAGAGCAGTGAGTTAAACCTACAAAAAATGCCAATGTCTGTTTCACAGTATCCCTAATAAATTGAATAAGTTGTCCAGCTTCTGCTTGACTCAGACCTGAAGGGACAAGCATGTAAGAGGGTGATAAACGTTTGCCTTTAACTTTCAACAGGCTGTTCCTTATATTTGGCCAGGACACTCTTGCCTTTATCTTTGACTTCAAAAGTGGAAGGACCAAATTTGATATGTCTTTTATTTGGTTACCCTTTATTATGTTTTGAGGTTTCTATTCTGTCCTAATTTTCAAAGCTTTTACTTTCCATGTGGGACCATATCATTTTCTTTTCTCTTTTTTTTGTCCTGGATTTTAAACCCTTCAAGTTCATGTTTATTCTTTTCTGGTATACACTGGATGATCAATGATTTTTTGTTTCCAAACATCAAACACAAGATTCATAATCCTGAGTGTCAGCATACCAGCCCAGAATAGAATGGCTTGTCCTCCTTGATTCTGGTTACTCTAATTAACACTTATTGTAATACTTAATTTCTATGATTTCTCTTGTTTAAATATTTTTGGACTAATAATTCAAGACATTTGGGGCTTTAAGAAAGGATAGGATTTTTAGGGCTAAAGGTTTGACTGGAAATGAAGCTAATTGATGAATATGTCAAGTCTCAAATGTTAGGTGTGCATTCAATGGCTGTCTCAAAATAGAGGCCATCCTAAATTCAGAAATGGCAGGAGTCTGAGGAAAACTACATTTTTTCTTTGACTTTGTATTTCTCTTCCTTTGAAAGTTGTCATGAAATGCACAGTTTAAGTTATGATAGAAAAAACTTAACTGCAATTGAATAAAAAGCATTAAAAAGTATAAATCAGAAATAAATCTAAGAGATGCAGTTATACCTGAGCATTGCTAATAGAAATGAAAATTTATAATTCTTGACTCTTTGTTTCTTAGAAACTAAATGCCAGGCATAAAGACATAGAATGAATATGTGTGCATGTGCGTGTGTGTGTATGTGTGTGTGTGTGAGTTCACTCACTCAGGTCCTTACAATATTGAGAGACTGTTTTCATTTCTGGTCACCACCTTAGCAAACTAATCAATGAGGCATGAACTGCTATCTGCAGTGAAAGAAATGAAAAATAAACCAGAGATAATCCCTCAGTTAAAAGGTTATTCTGTGTGATAAAAGCTATTTTGTTAATTTATTTACTTACTGGTACAGTGAGATAAAGTGAAAGTACAATTAGGGAATTCTTGTTGAAAGGATTTTAAAGGGCAATGATGACTTAATATTTTGTATTATTTGATTCACACTTAAGAGCACTTTTAAAAATTTGTGGCACAGAAAATTCTATATTGTTTGCTTTAGATTATTTTGTATTTTAAATGTTGTAGGTATTTATGTAATATAATTGATTATTCAATAAAAGTAGTCTCTTTAGATGAATCCGTTAACATATGATATCTCGCAATTTAAAGCAGGGTGGTTATTTTTCAAAAATGTGGTTTCTACATTTTAATATTTTCTGGTGATTTAATGCATGATATATACTTGTTTGAAAATTATTAATTTTTTACTTCTTCAGCTGATTCATCCAGCAAATGTAGTATTAATTTTTTTCTAGTTAATGGAGTGCTGAATTCTGGTAAAATAAATAGAACATTATTATTGCATTTTAAAGCTTTGTGTATCTACACAGAAGTAATATAGAAATTATTCTATTGATGTGATATTAAATATAGTCCATGGTATTATGAAAATGGATGGAAGTTGGTATATGGGGAGATTAGGGAAGAAATCCATGTGAATTGGCTTTGGGTTTCTCCCATGGACAACGAAGGAAAGAACATTCTAGGCGGAAGGATTTGCATCTGTAAAGCATGGATATTTGAAAGAAATTAGGTACCACTGCAGAGAGAGAGTGGGGAAGTTTTGAGAAATTATACTGGGAAGGAATTGAGGCATTAGACTGTGGAGGATCTGGCATGTTATGATAAGAGATTTGGTGAGTTTTGGAAGATTGCAGAATGCACTGAAGTGCTGGAATGTTATTTCTATGCAGATCCCAGGTCAGTAGTACACCACAGGATCAGAAGGGAAACAACCTCAGGTAAGGCAGGAGCAAGGTGAATGAAGAAGAGAGAGTTGAGAAATATCATAGGTAAAATCAATAGAAGCTGGTGACCATTGAGCTGAGAAGTAGAAAGTACACTAAAGGAGAGAGAGGAATTGAGATGACCCCTGAGTCTGGCCTAGGGGATTGGATGCATGGTGGTTTATGAACAGATGTATGGAATACTAGTACAACTGATAATGTGATGCAGGTTTAGGGTGAAAAATAAGTTTATTTTTGACATATTACATTTGAAATGCTTGTGAAATATCCAGCTATTCAGTATACCAATGGAAAGAAGGTTTAAAACTCAATAAAAAAGGCAAAACACCATTTCTAATTTCTCAGTAGTTTGTTTTAATCATTAATGAGTTAGTTATCAATTTAATTTCTAAGCTGATCTAGAAATTATTGAAGAGTACAACATTTTAGTCTAAAAATTAGTTTTTGTCACTTTTTCAGGAAAAAAAAAACATGACCAAAGCATGTTATTCTAATTCTCCCACTAGACTGAAAGTCACCTTTTTACTTATATAGTCTGATTTTTTTTCTTATTGGAAAATTCTCTTATATTTTCTGTATCCACCAGTAGATAGGTATTAACAGCTCATAATATTCCTATGTAATGTCTTTACTCAGTAAACTCAGGCAAAGCCAGAGGAAGAATAGTACCATTAAAATTAGAAATGGGATGAAGATAGTGACACATGTAGGAAACTATATTCTTAGATTGGAAGGATGTACGCTTAGAAATCACAGAATACACTGAGTTACCTTTTTCTTTTACTTTAGCTGTTCACAGTCTTCTTATTGGCCACTTTAGAATAATATTAGCTTCTTTGACTATTTTATTTAAGATTTAAAAAATTTATCCACCTTAGCACCCCTTGAATGTGTTAGAGAAGGTGATGTGGCTTCCAAAGGGTTAAGTGGCTTACCAAGGTCACACATCTAACACGTGACAGCTCTGTCTTTTGATGCCTGGCAAAGTGATCTATTGTTTTTATTATTCAGAGGCAACCATGTTATAATGGAATAAGTACAGGCTTTGGAATCAGAAGTACATGAGTCTGGCATAAAGATCTGAAATTAAGGAGTCAGCCAGCTCTAATTTCTTCATTTGAGAAATGGAGATAATAATATCTGCCTTCTAGGATTGTTGGAATTTAAGTGAGATGAGATATATCACTCACCTGTTATACAATAGGTGTTCTGCCTATGTTAACTTTTCCTTCTTCATCAATAAATTCAGACTTAATGTCTTATGTTCTTAAACTTGGAGAAAAGAGAATCAACATACCCACTCTGGAGACCTCAAAAGGTTGACCAATTGTTAGGCCAGTAGTCCCTCTGCATATTTTATTTCTTGGCCCTCTGGTCTTCTTTCCATCTTTTCCATGTTATAGTAGACATTTAACATTTTAATTTCCCTAGTAACTAATGCCCTATATTTTATAAGTATTAAAGACAGTCTTCTTAAAATAGACTTAAACCTGTATTTTAATGATATTATTTATATTACTACTTGGGAAGTCAGTTTAAGTAGAGTAAGATAAAAATATTAAACCTATGTTTTCATTAAGAATCTTGTATATATTTAATACATTGGGACAGATTTCTTATTATTTGTAATTTGGCTATTTCTAAAATGTGTATAATACTATCTTTAAACACCTACACCTACACAAGTGAATCTCCACTATAATTTACTTGCTTGAATCACTTAAAGTATAAAAATATTCTTTTTTAAACATTGTTTTACTTTTAAAAGGGATTATCTTATGCTATTCTGGAAAATTACCATTCTTAGGACAACTGTTTTTACAGTGGTGAATGTCCCTATTTCTTCATTTAGTTATTTTTTAAAACTCCTCTTATATGTTGGGTACAATTCTGATTCCTTCTCACTGGTATGTTGAGATCAATTTTTACTGTAACAAAGATCTCATCTACAGGACACACTGCTAATTTTGGTACCATTGAAAGTGTACTCGAAAACCCATAGGAGATAATATTCAAAGAAAATAATGTAACTGAGCATCTATTTAAGTGCTGTTGTTAGCATTTGTAGGTAATTAATTGTTATATGTGATTTACTTTAAGTAGCTATATAGACATTTTGAGAGGGTGTCAAGTAATGACAGAATAACCTCTTTATTATATAATCTTTATTACATTTTGTAATATTGTACTCGAATATTAGTAATTGAAAACAAGTTGAACCCTTTTATAATGTTTATTTGTGAATGTTAGAAATTATAATTGTTTCTTGTTTCTGAATATAGTCACGCTTAAAAATGATTTGTTATAAAATTACAAGTTTTTGAAAACTGGATTTAAAAGAAATGCCAATGACCCTTTGAATGAAAGAGTTGAGAATGGCATTACTAGAGTCCATCGAATTCATTATTTATCATGCTGTGGTTATAGAAACAACAAATATCTTAATTAGTTAATTTAATCAGTTATGTATGCATACCTTCATTGCCTGTAGAAGAACATGAAAAAAATTTCTTAAGCAGTGTTACCTTTTAAAACAGGTTATCATGAGAATTTAATAAAATGACAAGTTAAATGTGAAATCATCTAAATCTGTAAGGATTTAAATAATCTGTTCATTAATAATTCATCTAACAGCTTTTTTTAAATGGGATTGGACCTTATCTACAAATAGACTTTGACATTGATATAATTTTAAAAGAACAATAATATATTTCTGTAGTCTACCATTTAGTTCATGGTTTATGCACGTTTATACTATTGAATTAATCTTTGACACAATAGAAAGACATTCTTTACTAGAAATAGCTTGCTTTTGCTTTGGCTCTGTGGCAAAATGACATTAGGGAACATATATGGTTGTTGTTGAACCTGATTGCTTTAGCAGCCCTCGGGTTGATAGTATCAGGTTCCAGCTTGCCCTGCTGGGTCAACTTGGACCCAGGCCTTTAAAGAGAAAAGTTCAGGGAAAGTTCACTTCTATTGTTTTACCATGGTTACAAAACAGAAAGGGGAGAAAAAAATAGAAGAAAAGGAGAAATCTTGGTGTTGTGACCTGTTGCTGCCATGAGTCAGTTCTGTACTGTGTTCATTTTGTTTTTATCAATTAAACATTGCAAACCGAGAAAATTAAAACCTGCGATAATCTATAAAGAATACAAGCCAAAATATACTCTATTATCACTTGCAGGTAACCACCAGATATGTTCAATGACTGTTGGCGTGATTGTATCAAGTGCTTAGATTAGTTTAATTTCATTTAAAGTGGTATTTAAATTGTTCCTTAGTAAAAATTAAAAAAAATTGTAAGGTTGTTATGGGATGAAAAGTTTGTTGAATTTGGAGGGTTAAGGGTAGTAACTTATTAAAAGTAATTTGACTTTGGTTAAATTTATTTAAATAAATTGTTATTTTGACTTAAGAAGGGAGACTGTAATTTATTATTCTTTTCTGGCTATCAACTAAAGCAAAATTTTTATTATAATTTTTTTTATCTTAAATGGGAAGAAATTGTGATATGTAAGGGACAGCAAGACCTTATTTGGAGTACTGTCCTAGTGTCTTTTAAATATAGGTAAAAATTTAAACCAATTCAAAATCCTAAGTTTAGTCTATATTTGAAAATTGTGGAAATTTTATTCTAAAAATATTTACCAAGTGTTAGTTCTGAGGAAGGTCAGTGCAGTCTAAGTTAGTGTACATTTTGTCCTCTGAGTCTATAAAAATATCATGAATAAAGCAATGCAGCTCAATAAGTTCTTTTATTTTAAAAATAATAATTTTAGTGATACCTATACTGTAGAATATCTGTGTAACCCAGACATAATCAGTGCCTCATAATATTTCAATCTAATTTTTGTTCACATTTAATTTTTATATGAATTTATATATTTTCAAAAGGTTTTCAAATAGAAGTTTTAAAATGTTTTTTTCAGAAAAAGTATATTACTTAATATAAATTGCAACATTTAAAAAATATATATTTTTTTCAAGTGAAGATGTTAATAGGTTATTTTAGAATTTCTATATTTAGACTAAATATACTGTTTTACTTTTTATTTGTCATACAGTAATGCTTAGTTTTCAGAGGTGAAGAATAAAGAAAGGTAATTACATAAATCAAGAGAGAGTAAGATAAATCTTTGTAACTCTTCGGAATGACACTATCTATGCTATGTGCTCATTTGCTTATTGATCCTTTGCTGTTTTGATTAACATAATTTATTTTCCTCGAAGTCATCTGTGCCAAACATAGAATTGAAGTTTTTCATGATCTAGATGGAGGGCAGTGAAGGAAAAGGGAGAATAACTGTTTAAATTAATGTGCAAAGTTCTAAAAACATTTCTCATATAAATTTGATTATATAATTTGCATTGTTCAGGAATACCATTTCTGCCACTCCTCTCATAAATACCTGCTCATATTTCTAGTACCACCCAGAAATGACAAAATTTAAATTGTCTCTATACTACTTATTATTTTGGCATCTTTTCAAACACTTAATTCTGGATGTATTTGTAAATAATGATCTTAAATGACCCACACATTTTTAATACGTTTTCTTCATATGTTAAGATTGGAAAACATTTAATTTGTAGCATGTTTAACATTGCTGACGACCACTTCTGAATAAAAAGACTGGAATAACTGAAATAACTGAATCAGGCAGCTGGTAACAAGGAACTTATGAATTCAGCAGTGACTTAGTCCTTCACCTGCCAGCAGACAGGACTTACCTCAACAATTCAAGATAAATAGCTGCCTCTCAGATGCTAAAAACCTTCCAGAGAAGAGTCTATAGAGACTTCACTTGATAACCTAGCTAATGTTTAACTGCTCTAATGAGAGGAAGAACTATTTTTTCATAACTCATCTACATCCCTCCTGTTGCAGTTTAAGGGTTGATACTTATTTTTAATGTTATTTTCCTGCTCTTTATTACTATGTATTCTGAATTTATTATTGGCCAGATTTTCCCAGTGCATGAAGAGTTAGAAATAAGTCTCATGTAGTTTTAAAGTATATTGCTTAACTTCAATGGCCTTGAAACCATGTTTTTTTTCTCTCTCCTTAGAACCATTTCTTTCTCCATAGATATAGGAATAAAATTGTTTAGTTAACTGGCTAGGATAATTGTGTGGCCCATTCCTGCTCTATTAAAATAAACAGCTCTAAAATGAATTTGTTTAGAAAATATTTACGTTTTCAATACTTTACCCCAGAAGTCAACTTGAAAGTTTCTTTCAAAGATAACTTCTCCAAAGACTATCAAGACCCAATATTATTTTTAAATAAATTATATACTTTGCAGGTATTCCATTGTACTCATTTATTCTAGTTTTCCATATATGAAAGGAAATGTTAGAGGCATGCTAAGTTTTCTATCACATGTTTTACTATATGGCAACCTTAAAAATGATATTTATGCAAAATCTTGTTTTGTCTTTTTAACAATTCAGTGTCTTTCAAATATAAGCAGTCCCTTCAATGTGCATTACAAGATCCTTTATAATTGGCTCTTGTTTACTTTTCCATTTATTTGTTTATTTTGCAACACTGTCCTCCCACTCATCACACTTGCATACAGCTTCATGTGTGCAGTTCATATTCAGGTCCTATTGAAGTCCCACTTCTCACTCATCACTGAGATTTCCTGTACTACTGCTCCAGCCCCTTCCAATGTTCATTTCTCATGGCACTTTTTCTTTGAAGTTGGGCAAAGATGAGAGGTCCTTGAGATGGAATCCATCAAATGAAGTGTAATTTTTTTAAAAAGAAAATCAATTATTTAATTTATTTACACAGCATTATTTTAAGTTCAAGAATTATAGTCTTATTGAAGTCAGGGATTGTCCTTTTATTTATGTTCTGTTCCCATTTACACAAATGTGGTCTTGGATTTTATTATATTATCAATGAGCAGACTGTTTGTAATCACATTTCAATGAAATATATTCATGCACATTAAAAAATAAATGTTTCCTTATTCAAAAGCAAACTTTATATATTTTTGGTGATGAATCAATATTAAAAAATAGTACCCATTTAAGAAAAGTTTGACTAGAATAAGTTATAATTTTAAAAATACTTAGGAGCACAGAGAAAATGATTGACAAAATAGAAATCATTAGCAACAACTTAAGATTATATACAAAATAAGTTGATGAAAACCAGTATGGAGACTTAGTTTGCTGATCTGAATGTCTTGCAAACCCCATTACATTGAGAAAATCAGTATATGCTACTTATATCTTCACTAATATCTTTATTATACTCAGTTATTATTTATCACATTATCCTCCTATACCTTTGTTGGGAGTCATAAAAGTGTACAAAAGAAAGTTTTACACCAGAAAATGATCATCTTAAGACTTATTAAATAGTTTTCAACTAAGTTCTTTAGCCCAAAGTAAAATATGCAGTATCTCTTTCCAGATCTGTATTTGGAAAAGAGTTATTTTTTGATCTCGGATGTACCTAAAAGTAGTAATTTCCTTAGTTTACATGATCATATTCCTATTTCAAAGGAATAACTTGAGAAGTAAAGAAAAAAAATCAACTGCTTTGACTCCATGATATCAAGCTCATTTTAATGTGTTTAATTTGACTTTCTGGTATGTTGATTGATTGATTTGGCGCTTTAGATAGCAGTAGAAGAACTAACCATACAGAATAGTTTGTATTTTGTATGTTTATGGATCTTTGATCAGGGTTTTGGTTTTTACTCTTTTTCATTTTTTATTTTAGTGAAAATTGCTAGTCTTTTACTATAAAGCATCAGTGGTCTCACTTTATTCATAGGTGATTAGTACCTTTTGAATAAAAAAATTTGTATTACTCTCTCAGTATATTATTTTATCCATTTCAATGGGCCTCCTGAAATTTTTTTTACTCTCTTTTAAGAATAAAAGACAAATAGTCAGATACGTATATAAAGCACCATTGTACCCTTGAATATTTGTTGCATATCCATCATTTCATCACTACTTTAACTGCCCTCTATACACATTTTGTGTAGATTTCTGCCATTATGGTCTAACAAACATCTTCCTCTCCTGTCTTTCTTCACAGCTTCACATTTAGCACCAACTTACATTTCATTTCACTTCTAAGTATCTAACCTTCTAGTTAAGCCTTTGAAGACCACTGAAAATCTGATTACAAATTACCCATTTAACTTCATCTCGCCTAGAAGAGCCTAATTATTATTCCTAAGCAAATTTTATTCCATGTCTTTGTTCTACATCCTCTCTGAATTATTTACTTGTCTCTTTTCATCTTCATCTCTCTTTCCAGACTCCAATACACCTTCAAGACCCAAATCAAATATCAACTGTTCTGGGAAGCTTAAAGCTCCTCTATTTACCCAATGTCCAACATATGCCCTGGGCAGTCATGCACACAGGCTCACATTTTGGACTGTCTCCGTGCAAATTAAAATTAGGAGTCCTTATTTTAAAAATGATAAGAATGCAAGATGATGATAGCAGAGCATTAAATCCAGCACAAGAATCTCTTCCATATGCAGGCCCTGTGCAATGGTACAGGTCGCATGTCCTGCTGATGCTTCCTCAAGAAATGCATGTAGTTAACACCCTTATGTAGCATTTACCACATAATGATTATTGCTTGAATGTGTATGTCTGTCCCCCTAGAGCTTGTGAGTTTCACAAGGGAACATACCATGTCTTAATCTTCTACTCTTCTATGAAGTTCTGTAATCTATTAAATGTCCTCATAGGAAGAGAGACCCACTAAACTGTATTGAATGTGAAAATATTTGTAGAAAGAAAAGCATCCGAATGTATTCTTCAATACTTTAAAATCAAATAATTTTAAGAAATATGTTTTTGCAGAAATTAAAATGAAATGTATAATTTATCACTAAGATCATTAAAAGAATTTCAATAGTCAAAGAAAACCCTTAATACTGAGGAAGCTTCATTATAAGTGGGAGAATTCAGTTTTTTAAATAGGATGCAAAAGGAATGATTCTGAATATGTAGTTAAGTTTATTCTAATATGAGAATAAATGCATTTTAACATTATGTAATACTTTAAATATGAACGAACATTTTATTTAGAAATAATATAATTAAAATAAAGTTCTTTGATGGAGGAAAATCACCATAAGCAAATAAAATTATTCTTTAAAAATATTTTGACTAGTGAAATCATAAGGAAAACACCATAGTTCATATTTGTAAAGAAATCAACTTTATTTTTGTATTAAACCAGCATGTTAAGAACATGGAATATGTCCAAGTAAACACATCACATGTTTTTGCTGAATTTCAGATACTAAAAAAGAAATAGCAAGCAAATTGGAAAATTATGTCTCACTGTTTTGATTTAAGATCTGAATATTTGCAAATATGCTATCTTGTTGGGATTTTAATTAAGGACCTGTTATTTTAAAATGTATCTTCATCATTATAAAAAATACAAATATTTTGTCCAATAGATTTCAATCCTTATTAACTACTTAAGTTTAAACAAGATTAATAATACATGAACTCTATTATTTTCCCTTTTTTGTTTTCCTGAATTTTTATGAAATCTCTATGGAGGTGTACACAATAAAATGCCACTTTGAAACTCTGAAACTATATTGTGTTCTTTTCTGAGATCTGTAATATTTGTATTAGAAAATACACTGATTGATTGTTTAAATCAAGTTGGGTGGTAATGCTAGGGAATATTTACAAAGAAATGGTTATGATCACTAAATTTCTTCATTGATGCGAGAAAAATGGGCTGTTTGACAAGAAAAAAATAAATAGAAGATATTGTATGAGGGTACAAGAAATAAAGACATAAGTTCAAGATTAGGTTTTTGAGGTGTGGGTAAGCTATGGAGGTAAGAAAAACTGAGGAGCACACAACGTTTTTATGAACTAAGTAATATTTACTGATTCTTACAATGGGGACTTCGTGGCATTCTGAAAAGAGATTAGAATTTATATACTTGGTTCTCACAATGACACATTTGATCTATCGATGGAAATGGTAGGTCCAGATGGCAGATCTGATGGCAACTTAACAGCAGAAATAACTTTCCCGTCAGCTATTGATGGATTGGATGACTTTGTTTGGAAGTTAACAAATTACATATCCACCTATATGCATTTATTTATAGGGTTAGGCTCTGCGAATTAAAAAAAGAATTGAAATTATAAAAAATTTTAATAGATTAATTTTAATGATGTTTAATGACTTTTTAAAAATATATCTTTTTATTGATTTCAGAGAGGAAGGGAGAGGGAGAGAGAGATAGAAACATCAATGATGAGAATCATTGATTGGCTGCCTCCTGTATGCCCCCTACTGGGGATTGAACCCGCAACCGAGGCCTATGCCCTTGACAGGAATCAAACCCGCAACCCTTCAGTCCGCAGGCTGACACCCTTTCCACCTAGCCAAGCCGGCTAGGGCTGTTTAATGATATTTTAATGATGATTTTTAAATCTTCTTTAACCACTGTCATCCATACACTTTTGTCACCCCTGTCTACTCACTATAAACAAGTACTTATTTGCAAATATGATAGTTTCTTGAAATGAGTCCCATATGCCCAGTTGTAGCCAGTAGTATTCTGGTCACTAGTTTTGTAGAACCAGTATTTTCTCATTTCTGGCCATGGACCTTATTCTTATTTCCAGCCAGGCGACATTGGATAAATAACATCAACATAAAATATTATGCCAGAGAAAAACTAAATCCAGGACTTAAGACAATTTACCTAATAATCATCACTGAGTACTTCATAGCTATTTGTTAATACTCAGTCCTGTTCTAAACATGTCTTAATCACCATTATCTTCAAACACAATGGACCATTCTTTATTATGGCTAGTAAATATAGGTTAGTGATCCTTTCTACATTAGTAGCATAGAAATATAAATGTCAATTACCATTATTTTAATAAACATTTATTAGAGAAATAAGTACACTGATTTTAGAACCAAATAACATTACTTATAATAAATATATTTTACTTTTTATGTAAACCTGTTTATTTCTATCCTTTCTTAACTGAAAAGAGATGAAATGCCATCATTAAATAGATTAAAAGTGTGAGTTTTTATTACTTTGTTTGAATTTAGTAAAATATTTGCATTGTAATAACTTTATTTTACAATAAGCATATCCAACCCCCCCCCATACTTGGACACATAATTTTGGATCATTTGTCAATAATCAAATTGCAGTCCTTGTTCAGTAGATGAAAGTAACTATAGGTGCCACATAATTGGTACCATCATTTAAATGCAACTTTTTCTCCTCTTCTCCTCCTATAAGAATGAATCAAGACTTAGTTAATCCCTGAGTCCTTACCCTACTCACAGAAATTGAAGGCTTTGAATTTCTTTTCACAAAAAGTATATTTACTTCCAATATTTTATATCAACAATTAAACTGTGGCTTATATATGCTCTTATAATTTAAGTAATTACAACAAACAGTTATGGTATTTATGATTCATCCTGCAGTCCGTTTTACCTGTAGCAACGAGCCACTGCAAAATCTCAGTGGCTGATGATAACAAACATTTATTTCTGGCTCACGTTACTGGAGGCTGCTGGTCACAGACAAGTCTGCTTGGCTCCACTGGGGTCTGCTGACCTGTGTGTTCTCTGGAAGAGAACAGAAGCTCAGGAAGGGACAGAGCTATGCAAGTGCATGCCAGACTTCTATTCAGTTATGCCATATGTTCCCATTCCGTTGGCCACAGCAAGTCCAATAGCTAACACAAAGTCCAAGGAAGGGAAAAACCTTCTGCATTGAAGAAATATATTTTTATCATACTGTCTATAAGGAAGCAGCACAAGGGAAGTGAGGGAACAGCTAATTGTGAACTATAATAGCATTTATTAGTCAACATGAATTTGTCACATGCCTACTATGCTTTGACTTTGCTAACATACATATTTCACACAAGTAAGAAAATCAGTTATTTAGAAGTTGATTTTTGAAAAGAGAAGGTTTTTTAAAAATGAGGAAAACCTAACCCACTACTGTTTAAAAATCTAGATTGAGATGGCAATAAATATGTTAAAATATAAATGGTTACACAGATATTTGAAAATCCAGTCATATATATTCTAAATTAGATGCTGAATAAGAGTGGCAACATTCTTTAATATGATTCTCATATAACCTCTTGAAGTATTATGGTCTAATAATTTTTTCTCTTGTGCAAAATTCTTGTGAATTGATTAAATTGACTTTAGAAGCGATCCATTTTTTTTCTCACTAATTTTAAAGAAGTAATTTATGGTTTAATCCTTTAAAATAAAATTAACTCTCCATTTGGCAGCATCATTTATGCTGTTGTCAGCACCACCTTTTCCTAAGATAATTATTATCATGTATTTCAGGAAAGATGTTAGGGTGTATTTCAATGCTTTTATTTTTTTAATCAGCATTGTGCCGTGTCTCAATAAATCTCTATTATTATGCAAGTTCAATGCTAACTTTGGCATGACAACATTTTCTGCTTCAACGTGGAAGAAAAATAAATTCAAAGTAATTGCTTTCAGAGGTTTATTGTTTTATAGGACTGTTGTAAGTAAATAGAATGCAAAACATTTGTTAATGTTTGCTTGCTAGGTAGATGTTTATATAAGCCCAATTATAAGTGCTTTCTTCCTTGTTTCATAGGACTTTAAGCTAATCAAGAAAATAATACATTGGTAGCAAACTTTTGAAAACCATTTTGCAAGAAATGTAGATTTAAATGCACTGTATGATTTTCGTTTTAATTTATTCTCATAAAGGTGAAATTTATATGAAAATGGTGTGCAATTTAGAGCCATCTTAAACTTGAAAACTTATTTCACAATTCTAAAAGTACTTTAGATGTGAATGTGAATAATTTGAGTTTAGCATATACAGCCCTTGTACTTACTATTTGAGTTTTTAAATAGAATATTGTGGCACAGAATAAAATGTCAAGAACATGGATTTTGCATAGCTTCATTCATGTATGTTTTAAAACATTCTTTTGATAAGAAGGAAGAGGAGGAAAAGGAGAAGGCACCTGTCAGAAACCAAGGCTCACTCACTGCATGCATGGGAGCATATGCACGTTGTGTGCATATGTACATGTGTGTATACACAGACATATTTATATAAAACTTGGGGTTGGCTATGTTGTTAATGGTGGGAAGCTGGAGGAACTAGACTGTGGATGGCCTCTTCACATGGTGAATATTACTGCAATACTGCAGGAGAGTGTGCACCAGAATTTAGGCCCCAGTGTTCAACAACAGCTATGGAATCAAAAGTATTAGACGGCATGGAATTGAATTTTCATTCATTATGAAATCTGAGTTTTTCCTTAGACTTGTTTTTTTTTCTGAATTTACATACTTTTATGTTTCCCTACCCACACTTTATCATCTCACACAGGAAACCTTTTCATTTTTATTTATTTTTTTTTATTATGATATTTTAATCCTCACCTGAGGATATGTTTTTACCAACTTTAGAGAGACAAAGAGGAAGGGGGAGAGAGAGATAGAGAGGAACATAGGTGTCAGAGAGAAACATCAATAGGCTGCCTCCCACAGGCACCCTGACCAGGGATCACACCAACAACCTGGGTATGTGCCCTTACTGGAATTGCACCGCCACCCTTCCCTGCATAGAAGGACATTCCAACCAGCTGAGCCACACCAGTCAGGGCTGATTTTTATTTTTAAATTTCTACTTCACTGAAACCTTACCTCTCTTTATTGTATTTCGACTTCATTTTTGAAGTATGTGTCTCAAATTTCTTCTCTAAAACCTACTTAGTCTCTTAACTGCCTCATGTCAATCCTCCTTTTGTTTGGTCACTAGCTCTCATTTCTTTTTATATTAGATCTTTCTGGAACCCATGATTTGATGTTTAAGTGATTTTCTATATCTGAACAAGGAATTATCCAATAGAAATTATTTTGTAATAGGATGCAGAGTGATATCCTCATTGTATCACAGGGTGATACAAGGTATGATCATTTTGGGAAACCAATTTCATCTAAAATTAGATATTTTGATTATAAATGTAATAATTCTCAGCTATCATACTGAACTATTAAATCTCAGATTTAACTATATAGTTACCTAAGAAATATCTTCATCATGTAGTAACTTAATAAGCATTCATATTTATTGATTTCATATAGTGTATATATATATATATATAACCATTTATTTAAAAAATCTGTTTAAAATGAATCTTTCTGTTAGATGACACTTCTGTCTTGCTTGTCAGTTAACAGCCTTTTGTGTATACCTCATTTTTGTATGTGTACATATATCAGTCCTTCTGAAAGTTATAAATATCTTCTATACACACTGTAAGATCGAGAAGAGCTGGTAGACATTAGCAAGTCTGATTTTAGATTTTAGGTCAAGAGCTGGTTTTATATATTTTAAACTATAATTCAGGAATAGCTAGAAAATCATTCACTTCTTAAGGTTAAAATTTAGAACCCTTTACATTAACTGGAATTAAAGTTAACATTAGTGGATTTTGCTTTTGAACTTATTAACAATTAATTTACTTTGAAGTTCTCTTAACCAGATCAATGCTACGGGGGGAAGGATGTAAAAAGTTTGGAAACATTAACTTGCATTATTTGTTAGTTTCAAATATAAAGTTCCCATTATTTCCTCTAGCTCCACAGGGGGAAAAAAGATAAGGACACCTTCTTTCCTGCAATATTAGAATATTAGTATATCTGCGCATACAGGGCTAGTCTAGTAGTCCCAGTGACCTAACCTGCTCTAAGGCATTTTCTTAAAAGTAACTATGTAAATTAAAGCTATTCACTCCATTCCTCAACTTGCTCTTTTAAAAACAGGAATGTCTCCCAGTTTTTGCTGTGATCAATTTTTTCCTTTTTCTCTGTCCATTTTCAAACTTCATTGACTTCAGCATGTATGGAGAATGCCAGCATGTGTCCAAATGGTGTGTGTGCGTGTGTGTTTTTGTGTCAGTGTGTGCACTCACACTTGCGGGTCGTGTGCTCTCACAGGTTCTCAGAGTGCATCCATTTAGGTGCTCAGGCAAACAGTATGTAGAAAAAGTAACAGGAAAGATGTAGTTAGCAGTATATATTCAGGAATTATCTATACTAATAAAAGGGTAATATGCGAATTAGACCGGATAGACCAGACAATTAGACCGGATAGACCAGACATCTTCCGGACATCCTTCCAGACAAAGCTGCAGCGGCTGCAAGGGCTGAAGAGGGCAGGTGGCCACAGTAGCTGTGAGGGCCAAGGAGGGCCAGTGGCTGGCAGTGGCCGGAGCAGTGGGGTGATGGGAGTGGCGACTTCCCCTGATCGACCTAGTCACCTCCCACAGAGGGAGGCCAGAGACAGCAGCAGCGGTGGAGTGATGGGGGCAGTGCCTTCCCCTGATCAGCCCGGTCACCTCCCACAGAGGGAGCAGGCCTAAGCTGTCTGTAGGACATCTCCTGAGGGATCAGTGCACGAATTTCATGCACTGGGCCTCTAGTACCTAAAAAAGAAAAGGAGCACTGCTTTTAAAATATTGATGAAAATTAATTAAAATAAATTAAAGGAAACCAAAGTTCCTAGATAGTTCTATGTTTTCCTCTAGATTATTGCTTTTGTTAAAAAAAAGTTCAATATTTTGACATGATGTTGAGAATATAGCAATTTCAGATATCTAACTGTAAAAATTAGTTGAGAGAGCTAATCCAAATTTTGGCATGACCTTAAAATCCTTTTTCCAACTTTATGAAGAATTTTGTGTGAACATTGCAAAGAAGAGAAATTCGTTGGGTTGGTCCATAATATTTTCTATAGCAAAACTCTATTGTCTTTTTTCAACCTGTTTAGATTGATATCCTATATAATAAAAGGGTAATATGAAAATTGACCCTAACAGTGGAATGACCATTCGCTATGACTCGCTGTGACCACCAGGGGGCAGATGCTCAATGCAGGAGTTGCCCCCTGGTGGTCAGTGCGCTCCCACAGGGGGAGCTCTGCTCAGTCACAAGCCGGGCTGATAGCTGTGAGCGCTGCAGTGGTGGCGGTCTTAAGCTGTCAGTCAGACATCCTCCTAGGGCTTCTGGACTGCCAGAAGGATGTCTGCCTGCTAGCTTAGGCCCAATCCCCTAGGGAGTGGGCCTAAGTTGGCATGTGGACATCCTGGTTTCTGACATTCAGCTCTGCTACTTCAGCAGTCTGGTCAGTGCCATAAATAGCTATATATGCTACCAATAAGAAGCTTCCTGTTGAAGAAAAAGTTCTATTTTACTGTTCTTGTTTCTGTCATAGTTCTTAGGAATAGACTCAGGACCCAGTGTCTACCCAACACTTGTCTGTGGGCTTTAATAATGCTGGAAGGAAAGACACATTGGAAGAGTCACCAGATCTACAGGCATGGCCTTTGAGATGTTTCTCTGATCATGAGACTGAGGCAGGGTTTTAAATATTAGAAAATTCCCTAACAACAGACAAAGAAATTGACTGAAATAAGGAATTTTGTAATCTGTTTTAAAAAATAAAATTCAATTCCTGTTGTCTAGACTTCTGTATAATGTAATGATGGGCACAAGACTTAACCAAAAACCTTTTTTTCCCCCATTGGAATTAATGAATAAAAAAGTCTATTGTTTATTTATAGTGACACTATATTTCAACATATCTGACTCACTTTTCATATTTATAAAATAGAAATAATAATATTTGCATCTCTCAGAGTTATTGGATTAAATGACGGAATATACACAGAGTGCTCAACAAAATTCCTGGTGCATATAAATATGTCAGATCTAAATATAAGCTATTATTATTTAGTCAATTTGAATAACACTATTCAGGCAATATATTTTAGTATTTTTTATTATGATTTGGGTACAAAATAATAAGTAAGGGAATATAAAAATTAGCATAATGATTGGGATTTTAAAAGCAGCCTCTGCACAGTATTCTAGAACAGAATCCCATGATACAGCAATGTCTACTCAAGCTTGAAAGGACAATTGTCATGTCTTCTCCGACTCTGTGGTGCAGGGATTTTATATCATAATTTCTTATAATATTGAACATTAGTATTAAAAGGCCATTCATTAAAGAAAACGCTTTTATAATGCATTAAATAGAATTCAATTAATGTAAATCATATTAATAGCAATGTTTGGTGCTTATGTAACATCTATGTCAGGTAACGAATTAAGCATGTTATTAAGTCGCTGCAGGTTGAAAACAGCATACCTTTGTCTGTCTTCATATAATGCCTTCATTAGTTCACAGTCCTCCTGGGGGTATCAAAAAGTTGTCTGGAGGTCTCTACACTGTGGGGTTGGTATCAGTATCTCTGCACTTCACAACTACATTTCTTGACAGCTCCCCATGCGTTACACAGTGTAGGGAGATGGAGTATTTTTTTCCTAACATGTTTCTCAAACAAATTTGTTACGTACATTTTCTCCAGAGTAGCAAACAAATAACTGTCAGTGGAAAGTGAAAAGAGGCATTTTAGGTTGAGTCAGCCATCTTATCTCTGCATTCACAGGCAGGAGGGCAAGATTTTCTGAGTTCTGATTTAATAGGTGTCTTTAAACCCTCATTTGAAACTACATCTCTTAGGATAGTTTAGTATAAACCTAACGATTGTTTCTACTTTTGTGACTTATGTGTGAAGATGCTTATAACAAACTTTTTTTGTGTGTAGATTTAGTTACTATACTGGAAATTTATGATTACGATAGCTTCAGAACATAAAGATTGATGCACACATACTATAGTTTTCTTCCTTGCTCATTGTTGGTTAGTGATAATTTTCATCTTGCAAATAAAAAATATATAGTAGCGACTGTGATTAATATTGATATAATAATTATAGAAAAGTAAAATAAAACTGTTGCATCATAAACGAATTTCCTTGTCATGGATACAAGCCCCTGTTAAAGTAAAATATTGAAAGGGAGATGGATTACTCACTGGTTATAGTCAGATTTTGTCTATCTACACAACTGATTATATGACACCAATGGACTTCAATTCCCTTAAACTAACACATAAGAACAAAGATATATTTAAACTAATTAAATGAATTATAATATCCTAAAGATATTTGACTAAAAATAGTGCCTGCCACATGTCTTAACATTTTTTAAGGTCAGATGTATAGAGATAAATGGAGAGATGAGTATGACCAATGAAACAAAATGCAAATGATTGTGTGTTAGACTGTGATACCATTTTAAGGAAGAAAAGATGAGCATGGGTTTGATTAATTCAATATTTCAATGAATGTGTGTGTGAGTGCATGTGTGTGTGTACATGTGTGTGTGCAAGCATGTGTGTGTGTAAGGGGGATGTGCCTCTGTTGATGTTTCCTTTCTTAGCACCCCTTCCTCTTCTTCAATGATTAAACTAACTCCTGTTTAATCACACTTTATCTTTTCTGATTCCCCCTCACTATGGCATTTCCACAACACTCCTGTGGAACATGTACTGCAGTACTTAACAGGATTTTTTTGTGTGTGATTCTTTACATATCTATCTATTTCTGAAAATAGACTGTGGGCTACTTGAAGTCAGTGACAAATCATTGTGGTATTTTCAACACACCTTGTAAGGTCAGACACATTAACATTTAATATTTGTTGACTAAATTAACAAATATACAACAGAGGCAGATTGCATGCTGCTCACGGCTTGATCTCTGGGCCAGATTGCCTTCGTTCACAACCTGGCTCTTACTACTTTTTAAAAAAGACAATTCTTTTAGGCAAATATTAGGTTTACAGCAAAGTTAATAAGAAGACACAGATATTTCCCAAACATTCCCTGCCTCCTCACTTGCAAAGTCTTTCCCATTATCAACATCCCCCCACCAGAGTAGGTCATTTGTTATAACTGATGAATCTGCATTGGCACATAATCATTTAAAGTCCATAGTTTACCTTAGGGTTCCCACTTAGTGTTTTACATTCTATGGGTTTGGACAAATGTACAATAACATGCATGCACCATTATTGTATCACACAGTATTTTCACTGCCCTAAAAATCCTTTGTGCTTTGCCTATTCATCCTTGCCCCCACCCAAGCCCAATCTACTACTTTTTAGGTGTGGCATATTGAGTAAGGCATTTTACTTTGTCTCCGTTTCCTCATCAATAAAATAAGGATAATAATAATACTTATTTTAAAGGTTTGTTAAGAATATTAAGAGTTAGATCACATAGCTCCTAGTAGTTAGTCAACATACACAACTGTGATTTTTTAAAAACGTTATGTACTAATCTAAAACAAAATAAAAAATTTTGGAAAGTATTGGAAATGGCATCCCTTACAGAGGACAGTTCGATATTATTTTGACATTGAGACAATGGGTGTATACTTGGACCAAATTCAAGATAATCTGCAAAAACAGATTGATAGTTAACCAGGGCCACTATGAACAGGGCCATGGCATGAGCCAGTGAAATTAAAGACTGGATACATTGCTTTTAGTTCAAACCAAATGTCGCTGTTGGTAATTACAGAGAAAGCCTAGTCATTTAAATCAAATAGACAAATTACAAGAATAAAATGTTTTCTTTTTGACTATGGAGTTCATACTTTGAATAAAAGATTGGTTTAGAGATTCCCATGTCTTACTTGGAATAATTTTAATATTAAATTTTGTAGAATATGATTTTGAGTTATGAGAGGGACGGAGAGGGAAAAGCCAATAAAGTTTTAACTCCTCCCAAAATTTTAAGAAAGCCATTTACAATTGTTTCCAATTATTTCGGACTTGTCCCTTTGGGGATTTTAGTCAGTCTTTGCAGATAATTGTAAAAAAGATGTGTATGGGTAGACTCATTTATGGCTTAGAATGCTTATGGGAAGAAGAGAAAATTATGTTGATTAAATGGTTAAAATATTTAGCTCTCTAGATAAACATGTCACTAAATGAAATTTACAAACAGTGTTCTCTCTGGAGAAAATATCATACACGTGAATGTATATTGCATGCTACAGAAATGTAAAAATAAACAGTATTAAATTGATATTTCTTTAATTAAAACTTTCAGTTACATTAAGCTGTTTTTTTAATTCACAAAATAGTTATAAAACATGACCACATTTTATGGTAAATCACTAGATATACTTTATAAAGTGTCATTTGCCATTGATGCAAGTAAATAATTTAAGTGGAAGCAAGAATATTTTAAGACTTCTGATAAAAATTAATCTAAGAATATATTCACTCAGTTAAGCAATTTAAACAAAGATGAATACATTAATTGTAAGGTTAATATAACTAATATATTTTATGGACTTAATATTATTAATGTAGAGATTCTAACAATGGAGAAAAGGACTTCAAACATTAAGGACTAGATTATCTCAAGTATGTAACCTGTCAAACAGGAACTCTGTTTTGTAGTTCTGACTGTCATTAATGGTTAACACTTATCTACAAATACTTAAGGGTAGTAGCTTAGTCATATTCCAATTTGTTTTAACTTTTATTTTGTGGTGTTTTCTCATTTCGTATTTAATAATTCCAACTTACATGGATACTTCAAATATTTTTTCAATGATCTTTGAAAAAGGTTTTGTATCAAATAAATTTCCTGTACAATTTCAGGTCTAGATAGTGTGAGTTTTGCAGTCAGATGCATCATTTCTTCTCACCAGAGTAGCTACTGTCAACTCCTGTTTTTTTGTTAGTGACGATTTCAGTTTACCCACTTTAGCCTTGTGTTTGAGTAATTATCAATTCATATCAACACTTAGAATATGTGAATTGCTGCTTTCCAGGTCCCTAGAAAATAACTCTCATGTGACAGTTGTCATGTAACCAATGTATGACACAAAATATGGTTTAGTGAAGTTGAGAAATGAGGAATATCCATAATTTGAATATAATCTTACTTTTAGGAATAACATATTCCTTAAGAGCACATGTCTCTAAACAAGCTTCCTGGAAAAACAATAAATATAAAATAAAATAGTAAACGCCTATTTTACCACATTCTTAAAGATTTATAATAGACTAGAGGCCTGATGCATAGATTCATGCACCAGTGGGTTTCCTTGGCTGGCCTGCACCCTCTCATAATCTGGGACCCCTTGGGGGATGTTGGACTGCTAGTTTCAGCCAGGTCCCCACAGGCCAGGCAGAAGGACCCCACTGGTACATGAATCCATGCACCGGGCCTCTAGTATGCATATAAGATCTTTGGTTAATCTCTTCCCACCCTTCCCCCTCCTCTTATCCCTCTGAGATTCATCAGTCTGTTCCATGTTTCCATGCCTGTGCATTGAGTGTCTGCCCCTGGTGGTCAGTGTGCATTATAGGTACTGGTTGAATAGCCAAACGGTTGGACACTTAGCATATTAGCAGTTTATATATATAGATACTTGCATAGTGAAAGCTCTGAGAAATTGTCCCACAAAACAAAAATATTAAAAGCATTGGGGATTTGTAAAGTATTTCCACAAAATACCTGTAGGTTTAATGGACATTTCCCAAATTAATATGAGCACAGAACCTTTTTAATATTTTATTTTTAGTTCTTTTAACTAGTAATTTAATTTTGTGTATTTGTATATGTATTTGTTTAGTTAATGTATAGAGTTCCTTGCCCTCTTAGTCTTACTCAGGCTGCCATAACACAATACCATACATGGAGTAGCTTAAATAACAGCAATTTAGTTTCTCATGGTTTGGAAGACTGGAAGTGGTCAGTTTCTGGTGATGGCTTTCTTCATGGTGTGTAGACAGCTGCCTCCACTCCGCGTCCTCACATGGTAGAGAGAGAAAGCAAGCAAGCTCTCTGGTGTCTCTAATTATAAGGGGACTAATCCCACAGGAGGGCTTCAATGATAGGTCTTTATCTAAACTTAATTATCTCCCGAAGGCTCTATCTCCAAATGCCATCACATGAGTTAGGGTTTCAACATATAAATTTTTTGGGGAAACAATTCAGTTATAACAACTGGCATGTAAACAGTTGAGGTATTGTGTGTTTTGTGTTCTTCAGCCAGTAATCTTAGGGTGCTCTTCAAATGTCAGTGGGTGATCTTTTTATGCCTGTCCCAGGGAATTCAGTATTTTGGTGACTGTGGAAAATCATCTTTTTGATGAGTTAGTTCATAATCTATTCGTCGTGAGAACTAAACATGGCTGAGACACATACCTACACAGCAAACACAAAACCTCTGAACAAATTTGGGATATGAGATTGAGAAAATGAGCACATTTGTCATAATTGCAAAAAAGTAATTTATCCTTTAAAGTTTTACCAGCTACAGGAAAAACACACACAACTGTATGCAAAAGGAAAATAATGCTATTCATAACCTCCTTGGATTATTTATATTGTTGCCTTTCAAAAAAACAAACAAACAAAACATTCAACTAACAAATTAACAGGGTCTTTCTAAGGGAAAACTACCCATTTATAAACTGAGGATTATAAATCAGCTGTTTCTTTTAGTGAAATATATACATAGGTTAATCTTAGGAGGTCATTTGCATTCTTTTACATTGATGGATCAATTTCATGAGGTTAATTTAATTTAGAAGATATCAATGATTATTTGTGCTTTTCATATTTTAGATTAATTTTATAGTCACAAGGGTAATATTTTTACATATAATTATCTGCTTTTTATTAGAGATTTTAGAACTGAAATGGAAAAAAAGGAAAGATTAAGAGGATAAATTATATCTGGTTTCTGCTACAGATAAAGATAAACCTTAAGCACTGATTAAATTTAGCCAGAATTATGGTTTGTCTACAATGAATTATCTGAAAAACATGGCCAGAGTCACTGTAATGTTAAACAAATTAATTTTTAAAATTTGTTTTTATACTTTATACATAATATATGCTTATATCAGATAAACTAAAATCTTCAGATGTAGAACTATGTGATTCTCCATCCACTGATAATACCTCCTAATATTTCAGTGTTTCTTCCTACTCTATTTTCTATACATATTTATTGCTTACTTAATTTAATTTCTCTATCTCTCTTGTGCTCTTTTATGTCCTTATTGTCAGGTTTGTATTTTGCTTTTGTACTTTACTTAGAACACAAACATTTTCTCATAAATTCCTCATAAACATCACTCTTCATGACCTCATAATGTTCAAGTGGGCATTTAAATCATTAAGCAAATTGTACCTTTCCAATTAGAAATTAGAATATATGTGTGACATATATTTGACTATATACAGGGTGTCCCTCCAAAAATGTACACACACTTTGAATAATTATTGATTCCAATGGGTTAAAACTGAAAAGAAAGAAACATTCATCAGCTATTAGCTACTAAAGTATGTATACATATTTTTGGGACATGCTCTATATAAAGTTGTCATATATCTTGACTTGGCTTTGAAGAAGCAGTTTACTAGAAAAAATTTACAGAATATAAACACACAATTGGAGTTTTCCTGGGGTGAATAGATTAGAGAAGGCAAATGAACTCTTGTAGATTAATGGAGCAAGCTGCTTTCACCCCTGAATGCTTGTTTTTGTCCCAAGACGAAAATCAATGCTCACTTGCTGCTATGTATTTTTCTTCTGCACTATTATCCCACAGGCTATTTAATTTTATTTTCCTTCTCAGAGAAGGGAGTGTGTTTTTATTCTTGCAACTCTAATATCTACTGTTGTACAGTAGTATCTACTTGCCTTAGATAAATGGATGAAAAATTGAATGGTTGAATGGAATCCTTCTTTAGGCAGGTAGGATTTGGAACCAATTTTTTTTGGTAGGTAGCTAACTACTTTGGCATTTCCCAATTTATAACCATCACAATCTCTGGATTTTACAGGTTTTTGTTTTTTTTGCTCCAGTTCTCAGGAAGATAACTGAACTTAATTTCTCAAAAATTACTGAAGAAATTAGCAGACGATCATGTCTAGGGAGAAGTTTGGGGATTGAAAAAAATCTGTAATGTACCCTCCCTCTAAAATTTCAAATGCCTCCAACTCTTTGATGCACTTAGCTTCTTATTAATGCATATCACTTTTGTTTCCTTTTGTTAAGCTTGTTTTGACTTCACCCTCAATAATCACAATAAATGGACTAGGAAGAGTTGGAAAACATTAAATAGTTGTGGGAGAGAGACAGGAATTAACATGAGACATATTTAATGATGTAAAGTAAGGAGAGAAGTCTACCCAGTGATCTATCTTGCAAAGAAACCTTTATATTCAAAATTGCAGGGAAGGGTGTACCTGGGTGGATTCCTAAGAAAATGAGATATTAAGTGCGGATTTGGACATCTCTAAGGCATTGTTCTCCTCTTTCAATGCAGATGGTTGAAAATACTTAGGGCTGCACTATGGCTCATGTGTGAAGCTGGCAAAAACAATTACCAAAGTCATAAATTTGATTTCATTCAAGCTGTTAAGGGTAATAATTTATTTAAGTGAAGTCTTCTGCTTTGATTAGAACTAGGAGAGTTCAGCTGTTCTGATTCTCTGGAATAGAGCTCCTTGCTGTTGTAGATAAAGGAGATTTGAAGGTAGCTACTATTGGAACAATTGATCATTTCACAAGAAAATATTTTTGCTGTTTCACTTCCACTTTTCAGTTGTTGTGTTTTTTGTTTGTTTTATCTCCCCAAGAATAACTTATTTCTAACAAAGCAAACAGGCCCACATCTTATAAAAATATCTTGATTTTATCAGATGTTCTGAGAAGTCAGGTAGCTTGATTTAGGCCACACCTTGTAGTAAATTGGTAGAGCCAGTATTTAAAGCCAGATGTGTCAAGGCAATGCAACCTGTGCTTTTGGCTACAGCACTACATGTCTTCTCGTGGAAGTCCCCTAAAGCTCTGTTGAAAGTAATTTAAATATTTTTGTAAATATTAACAATTAGGGCATCTCCCCTGAAATCAAACCCTCTAGCAGTTAGTGACCAAGACTGTACTAAGGCTGAAATACCAAGGAGACCTAATTAGGTCATAAAGAGATAGAGGAAAGTCTTGTTAACAGAAAAAAAAATCCAACTTCCCCTCAATCAAGAAGTTGGGTATAACTCCTAGGAAAGGTTCCAAATAGTCCTATTAGGCAAAAGGGTAAGTGATTTGACTTCCTACAAATCT
>NW_005871225.1:627853-632853 GCF_000147115.1 Myotis lucifugus | reverse complement strand
GAGCTGAATTTGAAGTGATTTATATGTCTGATTTTTTCAGTAAGGTACCACATTATAAACTTAACAGTAAATTATTTAAAGTCCCATGGAGAATTGCATTTTTATGCTAATTTTGCTGATGAAAAATCAAGACATAGAAATGAAATTAATAGCTGAAAATGACCCAATTGCAAAGCAACTGTCATTATTTCTATTTGTTTAGTTAGTCATATTTCTCAAACAGAATCCTACTGCCTGAAATTCTGATTACACAGACAATAGGGTGATGAAGGCCTGAGGTGGGGAGTGGAGCAGGGCTAGGAGGGGTCAATTGGGGGGTGGGGGAAGGGACATATGTAATACTGTCAAAAATAAAAATTAAAAACAATAAAAATTATAAATTTGAGACATAGAAATGAAAAAGGTAGTGGTTTTTGAAGTTTTAATGGTTTTTATTTAACTAGATAAAATTTCCTGATTCAAATATTTGTTGTTGTTTTTATGTAGTGCAGAAGCCAGATGGAACTAAAATCTTAACTTTTCATATTTAATATTTGTAAGACTCAGGTGTACTAGAAGAAAGATCTAAGAATCTTTGTCAATAAATTTCATAATAAACTATATGTTTTGGAGATTTTAAAAAGTAATCACTTTTAATAATCATTATTCTATATTTGATAAGTTTGTGTTGACTGTCACATATTAATAAATTCAGTTACCTGATGAGCGAAAAGTGTTCTAGATTATATTCATACTAGAGGCCTGGTGCATGAAAATTCGTGCACACAGGGGAAGAGGGGTCCCTCAGCTCTCCGGGGGATCAGGCCTAAGCTGGCAGTCAGACATCCCTCTGGCAGCCCGGGAGCCCTTGGGGGATGTCCGACATCTTAGCGCTAGAGGCTCCCACCACCGCTGCTGCCCTAGCCAGCCATGAGCCAGCTTCTGGCTGAGTGGTGCTCCCCCTTTGGGAGTGCACTGACTACCAGGGGGCAGCTCCTGCATTGAGCATCTGCCCCCTGGTGGTCAGTGTGCATCATAGCAACCTGTCATTTCTGGTCGTTCCACCATTAGGGTCAATTTGCATATTATCCTTTTATTATATAGGATTAAAAGGAAAGATCTGGTTCCAAATTGTCAGTGAACATTTACACTTTGAAGTTGAAGACAGTAAATAGTTTATTACCAAAAACATGATGAAATAAGATGATGTCATCATATTACGTGGATAGCAACACCTCACATGTTTAACACCATCAAGTGACTTTGCAGTACGTGGAGTTTGTGAATAACTGGTGATCATATGCCAAAACTCAAAATCAAAATATTAAGTTATTTTTGATAGGCTTCTTTCTGGCTTGATGAACAGAGACACCAAAGATAATTAAACCTGTCTTATCTTTATGTGCATTTATTTTTGAATTAGGATCATTTCATTTATTTCCCTGGGTGCTGTTCTCAGACATTTTTTTTTCATTTACTTTTTTACTTTTGTTCTTTGTAGTATCTTGTGAACCCAGAAACCAAAAATTCTTTTAAGCTTATTAAGCATTATATTGAAAAAGACCTCATACAGTCATGTTCAATAGAAGGATGAGGAAATAGAGGCTGATCAGGAGAGTAAACTGAATTGAAAAGTGGGTCTTGGACAGTTTAGCGCTATGTAGAGCTCAGTGACTGGCTTTAAGACAAGGTGTGTGTGTTCATTATTGCCTATTTCACTTACTTTCAACTTTTGGAGATTGGTCCAAAGCTTTGAAATGGCCAAAAGTTTGCCACTTGCACATAAATGATGTTATCTTAATATATTCAATATGATTACTCTTTTTACCTATCATTTTTGTAGCTGGAGAAGTTTAGATTTTAGGGAATATAGGATAGCTCCATCCTTGAGTTATTTACTATCTTAAAATATTGACCTGAAATCTAATGTTAAAGAAATCTTATAGTTCTCAAAAGAGTGTAACATGTTTCTTCTAGGAAGAACTTAGAATATTGGTGAAATATGATTCAACATGAATATATAGACTTTTATGTCCTAGGACTTTATTTATATTTGCTACATTCTTTTCCTATATTTGTTACTTTCTTAGAAAAAAAGATGTAATTTTTTTCTTTCTAAGATGGGTGAAGTATTTTATTTACTTTTGTTAACCTCAAAGAAAAGTTATATATTGATATTGTTGACATTAAAAAAACTAGTTTTTTTAAACTATATATTTTTATTGATTTCAGAGATGAAGGGAGAGGGAGAAGGAGATAGAAACATCAATGGTGAGAGAGAATCATTGATTGGTTGCCTCTTGCACGCCCCACACTGGAGAACTACCCCACAACCCTGACATGTAACCTGACTGTGAATCAAACTGCAACCTCCTGGTTCATAGGTTGACGCTCAACCACTGAGCCACACCAGCCAGGCCAAACAAGTTTGATGACATTTCTACTATGTTTTTGACTTGTGAGTTTATAATGTTAAAAATTTGTTTCCAATAATATATTTATTGTATAAATATCTTTGAAAGACTTGGAAATCATGTTTCTAATACTAGTAAGACAAATAAATAAAGATGTAAGTCTAAAAAAAAATAAGAAAATAAACTCCACCCCCCAAATCTCAAATCCTCTCTAAGATTTAAATTGTAGTCTACCTATGAACATTGACTTGTACTTTTACACTCCTAGTATTACCATTTGAAAAGCATAATTGATGCAAATTTGCTTTCAAATTTGCCAGAATTGGTCCTGTGAGATAGAAAATTCATTAATATTTCCCTAGCTCGTTTGGCTCAGTGTATAGAGTGTTGGCCTGTGGACTGAAGGGTCCTGGGTTCGATTCTGGTCAAGGGCACATGCCCAGGTTGTGGGCTCAATCCCCTGTTGGGGACATGCAGGAGGCAGCCGATTAATGATTCTCTCTCATCATTGATGTTTCTATCTCTCTCCCCCTCTCCCTTCCTCTCTAAAATCAATAAAAATATATAAAAAAGAAAATTCATTAATATTTACAAATTTATAAAAATCTATCAACCTAATAATTTCCTCATTTTTTATTTTCAACAATTAAACATTGGACTTAAATAATATATTTTTCTGGAGGCCTCTGTTTATTTCAGAAAAAAATATGACTATTTTTATATTTTTAAAAGTCTTCTCAGTTCTAACATTACATATTTCAGTATATTTTATTTACTTATCCACTTGTTTATTTATTTTTCCCTCTTACACTTCATAAAATGCATTGATTTTTGTTTAAACTTTCAATATGCTTCTTCAACACATTAAAATGACTTTTTGAGTCATCTAATACAGTGTTCCAGATCACATTACCTTCATCTCCTTCTAAGTTATTTGAGATATGTCCCATTTTGAGCTTTAGTTTGAGTAGGAATATATAAGTTAAAAAAAAAAAACCACACCTTTGAGATTGCTTATGGAGTTTTTATTTGTTTGTTATTTTGGTTACTTAAGTAGACTTGTGTGTAACCTTAGAAGGGGGTGTGAGCAGATGGTGATAATTTCCAAAATTTATGGTCTTCATCAGATGCCATAGCAACCAGCAGTGGAAGTCAATGAAAGAAAGAAGGCTCTTTGTAGAGCTTCACAATGCAATACCTCCTGTAGTGCTCCCTACATTGATTTGAACTGAACACATATCATAAATCATTTATTATAATAAATACCAGTTTGGAAAAAATTCATCTTAGCAACAGCGTTCCAATAACTGGAATTATGTATATTTTCCAGTTAAGAAAAGGGTTACTTAAGAATTCTAAATACTCCTCTCTTGTTCCAGGAGAGCAATTTGGCCAAATTCTGATTTTATCTTTAGGCAAAATTAAAACTAGTTTTGAAATACAATTTTATGTAAATACTAAAAGGTAACTCAATGAGTCCCAGATATTTGCATTTTACATCAAAAGAAAAATTATCTAATACCTAAATATTTTCAATTGCACTCAAATTAAATAAATGAATAATTTATAGTTTTGTTTTTTGGGCCTGTCTATTCTTTCTCAGTGACTTTGTAGGCACATAACCTATATGTGTTCAGGATAAATAAAGTAATTGAATGCACATAGGCATTATATTTAAAATTTAAGAAATTATAAATGCAGTTTTATCTTTTTGGAACAATACGAGACCAAGGCAATATTAACGGATAATTAATCCCATTGAAACATTATTCTCTTTAGAAAAAGATTGTAGCAAAGTATTTTCATGTGGATTTATAATTCAAAAACCTATTTTTAAAGTTTATATCCTTTATTTATTTATTTTTTTTTTTTTTTTTTTAATATATATTTTATTGATTTTTTTACAGAGAGGAAAGGAGAGAGATAGAGAGCTAGAAACATCGATGATGAGAGAAACATCGATCAGCTGCCTCCTGCACATCTCCCACTGGGGATGTGCCCGCAACCCAAGTACATGCCCTTGACCGGAATCGAACCCGGGACCCTTCAGTCCGCAGGCCGACGCTCTATCCACTGAGCCAAACCGGTTTCGGCTATATCCTTTATTTTTGATGCTAAATGTTAATAACCAACAACAACATCCACACTAATTCTTTTTGTATTATCAACATTTGTAATATTTTAAATCCATTAAACATTTCAACTTCTGAGGGAAAAATTCATAGTATGGAAATGTGCCTTGTATGTTGAGAATTTTTTTTTTATAACAAAGTGTTATATTCCCTGGGGAGACTCACAAGTAATGATAACATAAAAATGCACAAATAAATGAATCAATCATCTTCATTAATAAACTAGAGGCCTGGTGCACAAAATTTGTTCACACGGGGGATGGGGGTTGTCCCCTCAGCCCACCCTGCACCCTCTCCAATCCAGATCCCTCTCACTATCCGGGACCACTGGCTCCTAACTGCTCACCTACCTGCCTGCCTGATCGCCCCTAACCTTCTCTGCCTGCTGGCCTGATCACCCCTAACTGCCCCCCCACTGGTCTGGTCACCCCTTACTGCCTCCCCCCTGCCAGACTGGTTGCCCCCAACTCCCCCC
>NW_005871225.1:577493-627753 GCF_000147115.1 Myotis lucifugus | reverse complement strand
CCTTTCCAGTCTTCCCCCAATCGAAGCCTGTTTGCCACTACACTCCCTCTCATGCCGGGCATGAGTGCCCCTGGACGGCCCCCCCCTTCCCGCTGGCCTGTTCGCCCGCTTTCTGCACACTTTGATGGCATGGTTGCCTCCAACTGCCCCCATGCTGGCCTGGTTGCCCCCAACTTCCCCCCCACTGGCCTGGTTACCCCCCAACTGCCCCCCTTCCTGCCAGCCTGGTTGTCCCCAACTGCCCCCCTGCCAGCCTGGTCGCCCCATGCAGCCTGCTGTTCAGTTGTTTGGTAGTCCCTCACTAACCCCCCTGCCAGCCTGGTCACCTCACATAGCCTGCTGTTCAGTCGTTTGGTCGTCCCTCACTAACCCCCCTTCCAGCCTGGTCACCTCACATAGCCTGCTGTTCAGTCGTTTGGTTGTCCCTCACTAACCCCCCTGCCAGCCTGGTCGCCCCACGCAGCCTGCTGTTCAGTAGTTAATGTTACTGTGACAGTGTCCTGGGCAATTTGCATATTCCTCTATTATTAGTGTAGATTACAGATAACAATCTCCTGAAATGCCTTACTCAAAGAGCAAATATGATATAAACTATTTAGACCAATGATATTTATGTAGTATTTGTATGTATGCATTTTCACATATTTATATATTAGAAACATTTGTGAAGTTTACTCACTAGACATTTTGAGGGTAGCATTCAAAGTTTCTATAAGATGTGGACATAACTTTGAAGGTCATTATCAGACTCCCACATCCAACAAGTGGCTGGTCAAAGTATTGTGAAGAACCCAAGCATGGTGTGGTAGACATGCGTACAAACAGCCTTGGGGAATTTTGAACATTTTTGTTCACCTTGGTATCCCAGTGTGTAGAATATTGCTTGCTACAGAGCAGATATTCGAGATAAATATTTGTTATATGAATATGACTAATATATCTTTAGTAATGTATTTCTGAGAGGAATTAAGCTTCAGAGATACAAATGTAAACATTGGCGTTATAATGCAGTCTGTAGTATCCCCCTAAGCATGGTTAGGCTCCATATGAAAGCTTTTGAGTTTAGAGCCTAAAAAGGAGCACTAAGTAAATGGAGGGCATTATTTTTTTATTTATAGGTTATGATGACTACATTTATCATCAACAATTGGTGAAATTTATATCCCTAAATTGATGCTGTAGAGAAGCAATATTTAGAGGAATAAAATGGATAAGGAGAACATATTAGTCTTCAAAATTCTTTCATAACACTATATCATTCACTATGCCATGTAATTCTTTAAGGATTGGAATCCTCACTGAACCCAAAGTATCTTGATATATAACTAATTTAGTGCTTTTATGAATAAAATACAATTTATAATTTAACTGAATGTAAATATATCTTTGATATGAGGAGCTAGATAATAAATATACTTATTTTATTAAATGTATAATACACATTATCATCAAGCATTTCAATAAGTCACAATATGCCTTGGGTCTGTTACTACTGTAGAAATTCATAAGAAAATCTTTTTTTTCTAAGCTCTTAGAGCAAATATCTGTTATTTTTAGATTTAATTATATAGTCATGTATTACTAGATTTCTGGACCGGCCTCTCCTCTACTTAATTTAGAAGAAAATTACAGTTCTTTCTTCTCTAATTTGTTTCCCTCTCCAAGTTTCTATTGAGTTCTGCAGTCTCATATGGGCCATAGTAAGAGTTATAATCTACTTACAGGTCTCTCTCAATAGATTTGTAGCAATGAAGTTGCTAATATCCTTAATTGACTAATTGCTGGGTATTATTTGCTTCTTTTTTAGTAATATGATGCCTCCTTTGACAGTTGAGAAGTTTATTTACATTAAGAAAAGCAAATCTGATATTAAGAATCAACTCTTGATTAAAATAGTGGATGGTGTGTGGATGAACTGGGGTTTTGTGGATTACCTATTTATTTGTGAGATTCTCAGTGTTTTAATCCCTTAGATGTACAGTATGTCATATGTTGTTGTCTTTTATCACTGACTGCAATTTCTCGACCAGTAGGAGCTGCTATTTCTATCCTGTTTTCCTCCTTAAGCAAGAAATACAAATAGAGTGTATTTTTCATTCAGGAAAAACAACCAACTTTGCTGTAGATACATGTTGAATATTCTTAAAGGTGTTATAGGACAAAAGTCATTCAAAACAAGATAAACATGATTCTTTGCTTGTCTCTTTTGCTGTCTCCTATGGACTTTCCCCAGTGAGATTTACTTCAAAGTTTTAACACCTTCTCTTAATGATGGGATTCAGGTTTGTTAAGGTTTTAACTATACCATGCTCAAACTTTTTAACATTTTCTCCATGCATTTTGGGGATACATTTTACATCCTCTCTTGCCTCTTTGTAAAGAAGTAGAATTGCTAATTGAAAGTGTTGACAGGACCAAACATTTCAAAAGAACTTGGCAAATGTCAGAAAGATAATACAACTTTGCATTTAGTGTCCGAAAACTTTCATTGCTCTGAGCGATCATAAGACCCGATTTGAAAACATTCTGCATTTTTTTCAAATCCTTTTCATGCAAAGGATTTTATTAGGTTATGTAATCATGTAAACCAACATTATACTAAAACTTCTGAAAGTGCTTATATACGCCTAAACTTAATGGATAGGAATATAAAATCCAGATAAAGGGGGAAAACAATACTATATTACTCTGCACTTCAAATAACAGCTGGAATACTATGTGTAGTCATGGCACCAGGATTTTTAGTAGAATATTGACTAACTGGTGAGCATTAAGAGAATAGACTAGCGTAACAGGAATTTGGAATACTGGTGATGCTTAGTCTTAAGATGTGCAGAGGGTCAGAAAGAGGATGATAGAGTAGATTCATATTGTGCTCATCTGCCTACAGAAATCTAACTGATGGGCAATCATTACAGAGAGGGCTGCATTTGCTTCCATAAGGAAGAGCCTTGCTACATGGAGAACTGCCTAAGCATGGAATGCATAACTCAAAACTTTTCCTTAGACAGAAGGGTTAAAAAAAAAGTGGGATGAGAAGTTGTTAGCCAAGGTTTTTATATTTAATTAATTTTATGACTCATATTGTTCATGGCAAAAAAGAGGAATAGTTTTTACAAACGTTATTTTCCTCCTTGACCATCAGCTAGCCATTTTCTCTCTTAGCAACCACTGTTGCTAGGGATATTTAAAGGTAATTTGCATCGGAGGAGGTAGATTAAGACCATCGTGTTCCCTTCTAATTATAAAATTTTATAGAGTCTATTTTATTTTACTTTGAATTATTCTTCCAAACTTGATATGCATTTCTAGTTAAATGGTGTCCATCCTTCAGAGCTTTATATCCTAATATTATTTCATAGTTTTTAAGATATTTTTTTAAAATTACTTCTGAGGTAAATGTTTCAGATTTATAAGTTATCATACTGTTCATTAGATTGGTTTTCATCAATGGAATAGTTAATTCATGGATACAACTATGACTATGGTAAGCTAACAAATACTTTTGTTTCAATTGAAATAAACATTTAAATCCTACTTTTTTCTTTGTCCTTTCACAACTATTCCATGAAGTGGTGCATAGCTGTAAATTTAATAAAAAGAAATGGCAATAATTGACAATAATATAAATTAATGCTTATAGTTGTAGGATTTGGAGCTGGAGTGGAAAAAATAATATAATATTAACCAGTAAAGATTATCGTAAATGATAGAAGAAAGATGTGAACTCTTTAAGTGATTTAAATAAAAGATCTTGAACTTTACCATAAATTACTTTGAATTGACTTTCCAATTTAAAAAAATAAAGTCTCCAAGTGAGGAATAAATTCTTGAAAACATAGGAACCTTCCAGTCACACCACTTTTTAATTGTGTAATAATTAAGCCAGTCAAATGTTTTGATTCTTTATTTCTCACCTGTAAAAAAGAATATTTTTATTATATCAAAATGACTTTTCTTGCTGAATTGAGCTAAATGTCAAGTGACACAATTTATACCAGCATTCTGCAAATAATGAAACTAGACAAAGATAAAGTATTATTATTATTATTATTATAACTAAATGGGATGATCCAATTGTTATTGATTATTATTGCTAATTTTCCATGCTCATATCAACTCCATTCTATTTAAGAATAAAGTGATAACTTTTTAAATGTATAGCTTAATTCTAGGAAATATTAGTTCGGCAAGTTGTTCAAATTCATATAAATGTACTCCATAGATATTCCTGATAGAGATAGTTAACACTAAAGTTTGGTTATTACATGTTTAATTTTCAGGACTTACTGGCAATAATTTCCTTTTATGAATTTTTGTTTGTGGGAAAAATAAGCTTTATGGTTATGACATATAAGACTATTATATGTTCAAACTATATATTGTTTTCAGAAATATGCATACTACAAATTATCATAGACCTTAAAGATGGAGATGCCTTTCAATTGATTAAGCTATGCCATTTAATTGTTCAATATGAATTAAAGTATACTGTGAAGTAAACAATAAAGTTGGATTTCAAAATGATAAAACTGTAACCTAATTCAATAAATTGAATCAGATTACATAAACACTCTTGGACTTCATTAATAAAGTAGTCAGTATAATTAATGTGAAAGCTTTTTATCATATTCACTTGTTGATATATGGCTTAGGATATAAACAGTAGACTAAACTCTTTCAAGTTCATCTTTTCTGCCATTTCACATTTTAATTAAAGTTGCCATAAGGCCAATTCCTAGAAAAGGCCAATTCCTAGAAAAGGCCACCAGGGATTTGATTGTTTTATCTTTGCTGGTTTTAGAATACAATGAGGTGGTTATGATTTTCTTTTTAAAGGACATGTGTTTTTGAAACAGCATGGTATTCGTATGGCTCTTAAGTTGAACTGGAAAGTCTGGCTTTCATTCTTTTCCTTATCACTTGCTAGCAATGTGACCTTGACTAATACCATCTGGTCTCACTTGTTCAATCATCACAAGTAGATACTGGCACCTAAAACCCCACTTTAGCAAAGAGAAAAAATGTTAAGGGACTTGTCCCAAGTTTCACTATTGTGTGCTAGAGTCAGTTTTCAATTCAAGCTTTCTGACTCCAATTTACTGGTTATTTTCCTACATTAAGCTGCCTTCTGAAATACTTACTTTATCATCTATAAACCAAACATCATAAGATCTGCCTTATCTCCTACTTGATAGGACTCTGTGAAGAACAAATGAGCTAATGTATCACAAAATGCTTTCAAAGTCTTATATAACAGGATGTCATCTGATATTTAGTTTTATTATGATGATATTCAAAACAGGACTTTTGCCTGGTTCAAAATAGAAACCAGTTGTTTATCTCCCTGTTTGAACCTATGAATTCTGGGAATGATGGTTCCTTTCCTATGATTATGGCATCAGATTATAAACATATCCTCAATTTTTTATAAATTTATTTTTAAAAAATAATTTTATTGATTTCATAAAAGAAGGGAGAGGGAGAGAGAAAGAAGCATCAATAATGAGAGAGAATTGCTGATCGGCTGCCTCCTGCACACCCCACACTGGGGATCAAACCAGCAACCCTGGCCTGTGCCCCGACCAAGAATCAAACCGTGACCTCCTGGTTCATAGGTCGACACCCAACCACTGAGCCACGCTGGCCGGGCCTCAATTTTTTTAAAATAATTGCTTTTGTATCTTCAAGTTAGCTCAAACAAAGTAATTTTCTCCTGATAGAAACCTCTTCTCATGTCAATGAGTACTTTTTGATCATCATGATATATAGAAATTTGTGATACAAATTTAATTCACTGCAATGCCTCTTACATCAAATCCTTTAATGGGCTATCATTCTATCAAACACATTAGCTCATATTAGTTTTGTATTTAAGAAATGCAGTACTATGTAGAGATACTATTTTAAATACATATTTCTAGGTATTGAATTTGATTTCTGGGATGTAAGAATATGACTTAAAGAATCAGTGTTAAGTTTTTAAGATTAAAGGGGATATAGGACTCTTTGTCTATTCCAAAGATCTATGCAACTATAAGTTGCTATTTGGGTTACACTTACAAATGTGATGCTATATCATCAAAATTCTCTTTAAACATGTACAATATTTAGTATTAAAATCAATAAATTTTTTAATCTATCTAATAATGCATTATTCCCAGAAGTCAATTTTTGAGCTCTTCTTTCCCCTATTAAAACATCTAGTTGAGCCCAGCTGTTGTGGCTCAGTGGTTGAGCATCAAGCTATGAACCAGGAGGTTATGGTTCAATTCCCAGTAACACCACATGCCCAGGTTGTGGACTTGATCCCAGGTGGGGGCATCTAGGAGGCAGCCTATCTCTCTCATCATTGGTGTTTCTATCTTTCTCTCCCTTCCTCTCTCTGAAATCAATAAAAATATGTTTTAAAAAACAACGTTTAGTTAAAAACTAATTTCTAAATGTGAAAATGTAGCATGGTGAAAGTTTTCAAAATCTGCTCTTCTATTTTGGATACTTTCATCAATGTATTAAAGCAATAAATGCCCTTTGTAAAATCTATTGTTTTATTAGTTAATGAAATCCTTTTAGGGATTTATATTAGGAGAAAACATTTAAGAAGAAGAATATGGAACCATGTTGATTCAAATTAATATAAATGCAAGTATATCTAAATTTAAAGAAAATTAATCTCTTAATAGTATAATACTAGAAGCCTGGTGCACAAATTCATGCACGAGTGGGGTCCTTCGGCCAGCCCTGTGGGATTGGGCTGAAACCAGCTCTCGGACATCTCCTGGGGGTACCAGATTGTGAGAGGGTGCAGGCCAGGCTGAGGGACTCTACAAGTGCACAAACGGAGCTGGGTAGGGATGCAGGAGGTTGGCTAGCTGGGGAGGGACCGCAGGAAGGGTCCAGGTCAATTCTAGCTGGTCACGCTCAGTCCCGACCAGCAGCAAGCTAACCTACTGGTCAGAGCATCTGACCCCTGGTGGTCAGTGCATGTCTTAGCTAGTGGTTAAGCGGCCTTAGCATATCATTAGCGTATTAGGCTTTGATTGGTTGAATGGACAACTGGACAATTAGCATATTAAGCTTTTATTATATAGGATAGCAATATTTTAAAATTATTTGAGCATGGCATTCTTCTCACCATACATAACCTTTAAGTTATTTATTGAATAAATTACATTTAAGGATACCATTATCATATGACCTACCCATATGCATTGTCTTTTTTATTTATAATGTCAATTGCTTTCTCAGTATTGATTTCATGAAATAATAATATTCTAAGAATTTTTAAAGTTACCATGAGCTTCACATCAATCATCTATAATAAAATACTATATGTGTCAATAAGAGAGGACCCTTAGAAGGTAGACATTTTAGAAACAAGCACTTTACCCAAATACTAATATTGTTATTTTAATGAAACAAGCAGATAGCCTCTTTTGCTATTCTTTAAATTGGTCATAAAAATAGTCTGTATCATAACCCATTAATGCACTATCCCATATTCTTAACAGTAATATTAATTTACCCTTGAATGTGTCAACTGTCAATCTAGTTAATTTTGCCTAGATCACTGTTGTTCTTGGCCTGAATTCAAGAAAATCTATTGCTTCTAGGGTTCCTAGGCATTAATGTCCTAAATTTCATAATTATAATTAAGCACATGTGACATGGACTATCCTTATATGTCCATGTTTCTTTTATCGGTATGAATCAGATCTATTTAAAGTGAATGTACTATTGCTTTTTTCTTTAGTTTTTCTTCACAAAATATTATTCAAAATACCTTGACCTATAGTCTTTATAGTAAGTATTTATTCCTATTCTATATGAAAAAAGTATCTAGAATTTTATAACAAATATGGTTAATTCATAGTTCCATCATTAATATGACTCCAAATTTCATCTCAATCTTCAGAACATAGATTTAAGATTTTTTTGTCCCCTTTGCTTCATATTTATAATAATTGTGAGTATATACTTGTATTTTATTCACTATTTTCACATTAAACTCTTAATGAACAGGGTATAGAAATTATTTCAATAATTTATGGCTATTAAACTTTCAAATTCTACATTTATTTTATTATTATTCTTTATCCTGTTTTCCAAAGGTGGGGGGGATTGTTTCTGAAATTCACAAAAAGTTTAGTCTTGATAGAAGAATTAACCTATAGCATTTTTTATTTTACAATGAATCTCAAAATCCAAATGAAAGATTTGAATATTAGGACCTTGACTTGACTCACCTCTGCTTAATTTTGACAGTTGTCTTAAAGTGAATTTAGTGTTTAATGAAATTTTCTGGACTGATAACTCAAGACCTGAAGAGAACAATTCTAGTAGTGAGAAAGTAATTTTCTGGCCTAATTACACCTTCGACCTCACTACAAAGTCTGTCAACAAAAGTGCCAGGTTTGATCATGATTTTTTTGACGTGTATTCACCAATCTATTTCACACAGGAGACTTTTAACAATAGCATTTGGTATTTGCAACCTAACTAAGATTTTACTTCTGGGAATCAAACCTGAAGGTACTATTGCTTAAATCCCTTTTAGAGTTGAAAATTATGTAGATATTAATGAACTTTATGTATTGCACTTTTTGGAAATCTGAATCGCTATATTGAGACGGTAATGCAAATTACATCAAGTATTAGGAAATTAATGATAAATTGGTTTTAAAAAATTAACAACTAGAGTCTCTGGAATCTTTATTTCTTGTCTGTATTCACTGTAAAGGCCTAGAAAAAGAGAATCTAATAGTTTGGAATCTATAAAACTAGGCTCTTAAGAGGATCCTTGATTAAACAACTTATTATGTATGACATTGGCAATTCCATTTAATGTCTGAGCCTGAATTTTTCTCTATTTCAGTGATAAAATAGTTAATGTTTAATTGTTTAATTATCAATCCTTGATTTCCTTCTCCAATAACTTTTGATTAGAAGACATTTAACTGTTGCATTAAAGATCTATTCATGCTTTTCATATGAACCCAAGTTCTGCTCCCCAAACCTGAATTATCTATTTCTCAAACTTGTTTATTTGTTTTTTTCTCCCTCCTCTTCTTCCCTCTCCTCTTCTTTTTGAGTTTTATTTAAAGCAGTGTAAATGTTGATGTTTATGAAACCTTGTGTTAAGCAGAGGCTTAACAAACAAAAGATAACTGATTGATATTCTTGAATTAGTGGCTCTGCTCTTTCTGATTTTAATTCTTCCATCTACTTCTAATGCTTTTCTTAGATGGAGAAGTTACTCCCACATACACATGTACTCACACACATCCCTCATTTCTAAATAAGTAAGGGACATATAGTAATTAAATACTTGTAGTTAATCTGAAATGAATATTTGTTATATTTATCTTGAAACACATTCATAACTATACTAGAGGCCTGATTCATGAAATTCATGTAAGAGTAGGCCTTCCTTCCCCCCGGCTGCTGGCACCGGATTCCCTCTGGCACCCAGGAATCAGGCTTCCCTCACAGCCCCGGCTTTGTCCAGAAGATAGTCTGGAAGGATGTCCAGTCTAATTAGCATATTACACTTTTATTATTATAAATGAAAAGCCACTTGTGGAATATACACTTTAGAAATAATCATTAATGTATTCAGCAAATATTTATTTTGACTTTTGGAGGTTATAAAAATGAATGACATTGTCACTCAGTAAACTATAATTGAAGATACAAAGTGGTAATTACCAAGAGAGCTAAACAAAAGCACAGTAGGTTTTTAAAGAGAAAGAGAAGACTAGGGATTAAGGGGATAGTCATTGTCACCGTTTTGGAAAGTGACATTTAATATTGGCTTAAATGTGTATGATTTGACTCAAATTGTATTTGTACAACACAAATACATGAAAAATAAAGTTGAGAACACTTTTTTTAAATATAAAATAAAGATAGGGATTTACATAGGTCACAGACTGTGTTGTTACTGCAGATTCAAGGTGATCATTAGCTGATTAATGAACATATAATTTTCAGATCATTAGAGTATTAGTGGTTGCTACCATCTATAGGAATTTATTATATTTCAGTTACTAAGTTCTTTTACATATATTAATTCATTTAATCCCTATAATATGTCTTTGGGTAGTTATGATGGTTTCCATTTTACAGATGAGTAAATTTTGGCACTAATTTTCCTTGCTCAAATTTGTTAACTTGACTACCAAACCTGCCTTCTAATTCACGCCGCAATAGCCTTGCATGCTTCTCTGCAGCTTTGGATCCATTTAGGGTTATTGTTTTTGATCATGATATTTTGGAAGCATTCACCAATCCATTTCACCCTGGACATTTTCAACAACAATATTTGATATTTTTAACCTAAGTATGGCTTTTGCATCTGGGAATAAAGTCTCAATGTACTGGTGTAAACATGGTGATTCACTTAAGTCCACTTTAAATTTGATAAGTTACGTGAGCATTAATGAGCTCTGCATATTACACTGTTTTGGCAGTAGCCTTGCTTGCTTAGACCATAGCAACAGTGTTGTGTCCTATTATAGTTATTATGTTTTAAAAGATCATGATAGAAAACAATTTGTTCAAATTGGGTAATTGAAACTGGAAGTTATTTTATTAAGATTGGTTAAAGGAAATGAAGTTATTTAGAAAAAAAATGGGGCTATAGAGAAATGGCATGATCATTGTCTTTGGATATTTAACAAAGGATGTGGATCAATTATCCATTGTTCTAGAAAGTAGGACTGGGAAAATGAGTATTAGTCATGAAAGAAAAATGCTTAGATTGGGAAAGGGAAGGTCCAAATATTTGGACTCCTTGCCTTTGGTATATCATTATGAATGTCTTGCCTATTCTCTCTAAGGTGTGTTGTAGAGGAATTTTTTTACATTTAGAATAGTCTTATGAGTATTATTATTTTTATTAGTTCTAAGATTCTATAAATTTAAAATTTTCTTGGCAGAATAAAAATGAACTTAATTTCAAGGAGTCATTTTACCTAAAACTTTTCATTTTATTTTAGAAACATATAATCAAGCAAGTTGCACAAGTTTATATTCCTTTTCATTATTATATGGAAACAATATAATTGCTGAGTGAGTTCTTTAAAATCTGAAATGCATTTGATTATATCATACTTAGATGTATTAATTTGGGTACTTTTATACATGGTTATCTATTTGAGTAATATTTAATTAATCATTCTATTGTGCAGAAATCGCTGTAGCATTCCAGGGCACTGTTTAAATAATGCTCATTCTTCTTTCCTGATACTTAAATTTACCCTTTGGCAAATCTAGTCAACAAAAGAATAAAAACATTTTATTTTACCTAACAAATTGAATTTAAAAGATCTTAGGAAATTGACTTTAGTACTTACAAAGACATTTTTCAGTGATTAAGTTCATATTTACTGTTATACTTTGTAGCAAACAATTAGGAAAAACTTATAGTGAGAATTTGAATTCATAACTCTACTTTGTTCATTTAAGGGGCCATTATTGTTACAAGACCCTAATACGTTTGCTTACCTTATTCCTAGTGAAAATAGAATGGTTTTGTGATTTATTAAATTGTAGGTCAGATTATTATAAAAGTATTTCTAATGGCTAAACTCAAATGAATATACATATTTTATGTTCGCTCTTAAATATTGACATACTACATGGGCAAACCCTTGTATATAATTATAACCTTCTAACATTAAGCAGGTGACTGGACTAAATATGTCAGGCATAAAATGCCCTGCATGTAGCAACATAGTGCAAGCAAATTATCAAACAGCAAGACTCAATTTGTGCTCTGGGCAATTTCAGCTGCCAGCACTTATACATCAAAACTTCACTCAATGTACGATTGATTTTATTTTATTTTGTTTATTTTTAATTCCCTACAGCAAGCTATGTTAGTTTTGTAGAATGCTGTCTGCATCATTAGGTTTCTAAGAAATTATAGTTGTTTCAGTCATGGTTGACCAAAATATTATTCCCTTCTTATAGACCATGGATATTGGTTCCTGTCTGGGTACCACAGAGCTGAAATTGTGTAAGGCCATTGACTCAAATACACAGCACACACAGAGAAAGCATCAATGTCATTAGAAATATGAGCATCTGAAGAATAATGCTGTAAAATCAGACAGGCAGTGTCCATTAAAGATATTTTCCAGTTCAAGGAAAGAGGTTCAGATTAAAGTATGAAAGTCCAGTCTTAAGGCTGGAATGAATTCCTATGTAAAATGATACATATCTTCCTTTCACAGTTGCTTTTTATGTTGCTTTAAAACATGTCAAAATAATCCCCAACAGAGGAGCCTAAAAGGAATGTCAGCTCTGTGGTTATGTAAATCGAATTGAGTGCTTTACAGCAGGTTTAAGATTTTTATAACTCAGAAGTTGTTAACAGCCAGCTGGTTTGTATCTGTTTTTTATGGTTATTCTTGTCATATGCAGCCTCCACAATTTTTAATTATATTTTATGGTATGTGTTTTTCTCCTCTTGAATCCCTTAGCCACTCTTTGCTTCACAAGATATTTTCCACTGGGAAGGGAACAAGCACAGCAATGAGACTCCATCATTGGAAATACAGTTGTATAATTACTTACCACTAACAGCTCTATAGTGTGAAATTCAAGTAACTTTCCACTGCAAATACATAACCTTCTATTAGAGCATTGGAATTGCTTTAATGTAACCATATCTGCTTGTAAGTTTGTGAGATGCCCCACCTAGTAAGAATAAAAAACATGATTTCCTTCCTTCCTTCCTTCCTTCCTTCCTTCCTTCCTTCCTTCCTTCCTTCCTTCCTTCCTTCCTTCCTTCCTTCCTTCCTCTTCATTTCTTCCTTCCTTTCTTTCTCTCTCTTTCTTCCCTCCTTCCTTCCTTCCTTCCTTCCTTCCTCTTCATTTCTTCCTTCCTTTCTTTCTCTCTCTTTCTTCCACTCCCTTATTCATCATGTAAATTAATTTCTGTCTCATAATTAAATTTAAATGCATACTTGGTTTTCTAATTTTGGTTACAAATAGAGATAGTACAGTTCTTTATATTACAGATCTAAGTGGCTCATACTCTGGTTAAAAGGAATTTCTTATAGACCCAAAGGTATTAATAAACTTTTCTGAGATTTTTGACACCCTAATTGAAAAATTGAGCTAATATTCATATTTTTCTCTTTAAGAAAAACAAAGAGAATAGAAAAAATGTTTGGAATTTGAAAAGATATTCTAAGAAATTAAAAACTTGCACATTTTTCAAGGAAGTTTGTGTGTGCTTGATTCAGACGTTAGAGACCTTCAAACTTTGACACAATGTGCATTTTTGTGTATTACTTCTTTGCAAAATAAAAATATACCAGCAAAACTATTCTTCAAATTATAGAAAGTTTCCAGTTTTTGGAATAAGTTTTAGGATATTTAAATATTTAAATTAGAATATATTGATGCTACTATTTCAGATATAGGAATATTTAAGCCAAGTGAAGGACATTAAAGTAAGTAACTCTGATTTGATATACATTATATAAATACTAGAGGCCCCATGCATGAAAATTCATGCACTCGAGGGGGAGAGGGTCCCTCAGCCCAGCCTGCACCCTCTCACAGTCTGGGACCCCTCAGGTGATGTCCACTTTCAAGCTTAAGCTCACTCCCTGAGGGGATCGGGCCTAAGCTGTCAGTCAGACATCCCTCTGGCAGCCCTGGAGCCCTCGGGGGATGTCCTAAGCCTCAGTTGGACATCCTTAGCACTGTGGAGGAAGCGGATGAGGCTCCCACCACCACTGCTGTGCTCGCATCTGTCAGCTTGGCTTGTGGCTGAGCAGAGCTCCCCCTGTGGGAGTGCACTGACCAATAGGGGGCAGCTCCTGCATTGAGTGTCTGCCCCCTGGTGGTCAGTGTGTGTCATAGTGACCGTTCCTTCCACAGTTAGGGTCAATTTGCATATTACCCTTTTATTATATTGGACTAGAGGCCTGGTGCACGAATTCATGCACCACTGGGGTCCCTTGACCTGGCCTGCATGATCAGGGTAAAACTGGCTCTTCGACACCCCCTGAGGAGTCCCAAATTCTGAGAGGGTGCAGGCCAGGCTGATGAACCCCACCGGTGCACAATTGGGGCCCAGGAGCAACACAGGAGGTTGGCCAGATGGAGAGGGACTGGGGAGGGCTCCAAGGCATGTCCAGCCCGTCTCGCTCAGTCCCAATCAGCTGGACCCCAGCAGTAAGCTAACCTATCAGTCGGAGCATCTGCCCCTTGGTGGTCAGTGCATGCCATAGTGAGCGGTTGAGTGGCCTTAGCATATCACTAGCATATTACGCTTTGATTGGTTGAACGGATGACTGGAAAACTGGACACTTAGCATATTAGGCTTTTATTATATAAGATGTACTGAATTATGGTTATTCAAATTCCTAATCAATTTTGATTCTGTCATAGGATATACATGATGTATAATATGCAATGTAAACAATGAATATATTCTGCTATCTCATCCTAAAAACTTATTTATATAATCTAATTTTATTACTTTGATAGGATAAATCAATATGATGATGATTATTATTAAACAATAGTTGCAAACATTATACCTTTTAGTGAATTATATTATAGGTATACAAATTTTTAAGGTTCCAGAGTTAAGATTCAGAAATATTTATTTTGAGTCATTGAACACTCTCATTACTGTGTTAGAGTATTTAATAGAAGTTCGCCTTCCCCCCTAGGACTAGATATCTAAGTACATTTTTATTGACTTCATCTAGAATTATTTAAGTTCATAAGTGTGCTTTTGAAAGTAAATTAAGCCCATGAGGTAGACTTGTATGTTAATTATTTTGAGATTTGGTGCATAATAACATTTTGTACTCTGTGTGTTAGTGTCTGTGTATGTGTGTGTGTGTGTGTGTGTGTGTGTGTGTGCATGTATGCGTGCACCAGAAAAATCAAACGAGCATCAGAGGGAATTGAGAAAAAGAATAAGGGAGAAGCATTTTTCTGAATACCAGACATATACAAGACACTGGACTATGAGGCATTTTGTATACTGCCTGTCATTCACTTCTCACAAGAATCCTATACAGAGCATTAATTGATACCATTTTAACACAAGAAAGCCACTTCTCAAGTTCATTAATTTGGTCAAGGATCCATAGGTAAGAAGTAGTGGAATATATATATATATATATATATATATATATATATATATATATGCCTTGAAAGTTCATCTAATGCCCTCTAAACACAGACTGATTGTTCAGTAATAGAGAAAGGAAAATGATAAAAATCAGGAGGGTTATCTCACTACAGAAGTATCCTCTAAGGAATGAGAGGTCTCAGCCACATACCAGGTCTCCCAACCCAAGGTTCTAGTGCCAGACAGAGAAGTTCCCATCACGTCTGACAGTAAAAACTAGTGGGGATTGTGGCTAAGTGAATCAGAGGGCTGCTAGAGTCCAAAGCAGTTCCTCTTAAAGGGCCTGTGCATGAACTTACTCAAACTCTCTCCCTCTGTACTCTAGCAGCTTGAAAGGCACCAGGGACATAAGGGGAAGGAACTGAATTGTCTGGCATTAGGGTGAATGCTGGGTTGAGGTATATTTCTGCCAGACAAAAGTGCTGGTAGAGGCTATTGTTCTTTTCTTGAGACCTCCTGTGCCATCCACCCTCACCATATTGCTGGCAGGCACCATATCTGGGACTTCACTGTTTACCCTGCCTTGATGATTTCCAGAGACCCAATCCCAACCAAATTGCTGGCCCACCCAAACTTTTACCAATGACTTTTTCCATACAAACTGCCTGTCTTGACTCCTACTTTGAACTTTCCTAAAATACCTCAAAGGTTTACAAGTTGCAAGTAAGCAGCATCTTGGAGTACCTCATCCCTTTTGTTAAGTGGCCCCAGGCATTAGCAGCAGCCAACCTTGGTTCACAGCTTGTCTTCACCTGGGCACCTCCAGCCCAGCACAGTTGCAGCCATATGCAGATTACTTTGTACCTCATGAAGGGTGGCCCTGAGCAGAACACAGATAGTGGCTGATTTTGGGCTGCACCTCCCCATAGGCTCAAGAGTAAGGACACCTGGTGGATAGCTTCTGACCATGTCAAAGCACCACCCAACCACCTCCACGAGAGACATACTCAATGGGTGGACAAAGCAGGCACCTGAGCCCTATTGAAGTAAGTTCTGCACTGTAGCATGGGACTCCTGCACAGCTGATCCTCCATGGTGGTTGGTGGTCACAGCCAGTCCTTGCAGCTGATCAGTCTGGGGATAAAGCCCTCCCATTGACATGCCAACAGCAGTCAAGGCTCAACTACAACAGGAGGGTGTACACAGCCCACAAAGCAGTGTGTACCTGGAGTGCACAGCTCAGGTTATTGGGTAGACTGCCACTAAACCCTACAGAATCCCTACTATGTAAGGTCACTCTACCAAACCTAGGAGACATAGCAACTCTACCTAATGCATAGAATAAACACAGGGAGGCTGCCAAAATGAAGAGACAATGAGACATGTCCCAAATGAAAGAACAAAACAAAACTACAGAAAAACAGCTAAACAAAATAGAGACAAGCAATTTACTAGATGCAAAGTTCAAAAAACTAGGTATAAGAATACTCAATGAACTTAGAATTTCAACAGCATAGAAAAGAAAATGGAAACCATAAAAGAGAACTAGTCAGAAATGAAGGATACATGAACTGAAATGAAAAATAATTTACAGGAAATCAAGAGTAGTAGATGAAGCCAAGAATCAGATCAGTGATCTGTAATATAAGGAAGCAAAAACACCAAATCAAAAGAGAATATATATATATATAGTGTAAGGAGTCTCTGAGTCTCTGAGACAATTTCAAGCATACTAACATTTGTATCATGGGGGTTATGGAAGGAGAAGGGAGAGAGCAAGAAATTGAAAAACTATTTTAAAAAATAATGACAATAAACTTCCTAACCTGTTGGAAGAAGTAGATATTCAAGTCCAGGAAGCCCAAAGAGTTCCAAAGACACATCATATTACAACGCAAAAGGTTAAAGACAAAGTGAGAATCTTAAAAGCAGCAAAAGAAAAGCAGTTAGTTACCTACGAGGAAGCTCCCATAAGAGTGTCAGCTGATTTCTCAACAGAAACTTTGCAGGTCAGAAGGGATTGGCAAGAAATATTCAAAGTGATGAAAAGCAAGGACCTACAACCAAGATTACTCTACCCAGCAAAGCTACCATATAGAATCAGAGAATAGATAAAGAGCTTCCAGACCAAAAAAAAAGCTAAAGGAGTTCACCTTCATGCTAGTATTACATGAAATGTTAAAGGGTTTTCTTTAAGAAGAAGAAAAAGAAATAAAAAGATAAACAATATGAATAATAAAATGGCAATAAATCCATATCTATCAACAATTGAATCTAAAATATAAAATAAACAAACAAGCAGAACAGAAAGAGACTCATAGATATAGAGAACACTTTGATGTTTCCCAGATGGATTGGGGTTTGGGGAGATGGGTGAAAAAGATGAAGGGATTTAAAGCACAAATTGTGGGTGGGTGGGAAGAGATTAACCAAAAAACTTGTTTGCATATATGCATAACCTATAGACACAGACAATAAGGTGGTAAAGGACTGGGGTGAAGGTTGGGGGTGGGCTAGAAAAGGTCAAGGGGGAAAAATGGGGACATATATAATACTTTCAACAATAAAGATTTTTTTTAAAAATGAAGTACTAATTGTTTGTTGCAAAATAATCATAGGGATAAAAAATGCAGCATAGGGAATAATAGTCTAATAACTATGTATTGTGTCAGATGGGTGCAAGATTTATGGGGATATACACTTTGTAATTTATATAATGTATAATCACAATTTATGTACACCTAAAACTAGTATAATAGTGTATGCCACATTTAATTAAAAATAAAATGATTTAAATTAAAATACCTTTAAAGGAAAAATAAGTGGAAGAGAAAAACTGGAAAAACAAATTAAAACTACACTTATAAAATAAAATTGCACACTGCTTCATTGACTAGAAAAAATATTTGTTCAGATTTTTGGTAAGATAAACCACTCAGAAAATTTAGACTACACTTAAACTGGTAGCCTTAGAAAGCATTTCAGTTAGCTTTTTTCTCAGAAGTAAGAAGTTATCTACTGACAAATAGAAGCTTTGGCCAGATGCCCCATTTAGTAGACATGAGAAATATTATAATGATAAAATATAGGAAAATAAAGGCTGAGAGTTGCCTGTTCTGTTGCCAACAGTTTGGGTTGAACAGCAGTATAATTAGGGCATCCAGTGAGGAACAAGGAATGACATCCAATGGGAAGAGGGAATGAACATAGCTATGAAGTCACATTCAAGACTGGTCTGAGGTAGTTTACCAATGAGGTGAAAGACAATATGAACTGAACTGAATCGAATGAGAAGAAAGACAAAAGAATGATTTGCTTCTAAATGAAGGCCCAATTCAAAGCAGCATAATTTAAAAAATTTGTTAATAATAAATTTTGAAGTGTATCATGGAAGTGTCAAGCTCTTTAAATTATTGGCCAATTAAAATTACCTTTTAATTTTCTTTCTTATTTTTGTATTTTATAAAAGTTGTGATCTTTCTAGAAATTTCCTTTAATAACATTTTATTCTTTGATTAATTTAGGGTGACATTTACTATAGTTTTCTTAGACGTGTGAATGAAATTCAAATACAAATAAATTAAAGAAAATAAAAGAGATGGAAAATAATAAAGCAGTGTTCTTATATAGGACTGTTGTTATTCAGAAAACTAAAGAATTTAAATGTAATCTTAAACTTTTTTTTTAGATTAAGAAAGAGGTAGTATCACCAGTGTCACCTTGGTAAACTCTAATGAAGAGTTATCCACACAATATTTTGTTTTATATATTCAAGGGATCAAGATCTTGCTGGAAGACAAATTTTACTTATAGAGTAATTATCAGTGATGATAACATAATAACATGACATAGAATCATGATATATGTGCCATACAAGTGGGGCATGTGATAAGGGCTAAAAAGTTCAGAGGATGGAATCACCATAGCTATAGTCTTCAGGGAAGGCTTCTTGCAGAATGTGAAGTAAGTTGTTTTCAATTGTTTCAAATGAAGAATCTGGAAAATTTCCAATTTTACATCTTTAACTTTTCTTTAAAGTTGACTAAGCCGTAAGAGAGTTCATATTCCACACACAAAATCAATACTGGCATATGGATCCAGGAAGAATCAGGCATCTGTCACAGGTCAAGTAAGAGGTATAGTTTAACAGGAGATAACCCTCCATCTTTTCATCTAAGCCTATCTTCCTTCATTCTTTACCCATTTTCCTATTAATTTTTTATTATTTTAATGTTAGAATAATTTTTGTTTTCCCAACTTTTATTTACTTTTATGTAATTTGGAATCATGTGATGACATACTGGCCAGAATACTGGCATTTCAGATTTAAAGTTTGAAGTGAATTCAACATTTGTGAAATTCAACATTTATGAAAACTTAAATTTCTAAACATTCCTGTGCTCTTGGGAGTCAGTCTTTTAGTTAATTGAGGCCCATTTGGATTGCAATAATAAAGAGTATGAATTTTGGAGTTAAACAATTTGGAGTTAAACAAATCTAGTATGAATTTATGACTGCCCCATTTATTAGTTTTATAATTTTAGGCAGTTACGTATTTCTTTGCACTTAGTTCTCCTCTCTCAAATGTGTGTGTGTGTGTGTGCGTGTATACATTCTATAGGTGTAGTACAATTTTAATATAGTGCTTACTATAGTTTTGAGCACATAGTTCTTTCTAAATTGTGGTTCTTTTCATGTTTGTTGAAAACTCAATCTAATTTGCCAATTCTAATTTTTTTATAACTCTGAGAAATTAGAATTTAGAATAAATGATAGTAAATATTACAGAAATATGTTTACTCTTTGAGATAAATCTCTTGGTATGTGTAGGTAGATAGAGATATGGAAAATATGTATGTATATATATATATTTTTTTCAACATAAGGCTTTCTTTTACTGCCTTAATGTTTTAATATTTCAAGCATATCAGGAAAGAAAGCACTTGAAGGAAAAGCTTTAAGAAGGCAGTACAGTCCTAGTGGGTGAGGTAACTGCAGGTGTCAAGTGGAAGCATCACCATAGGTAAAAGCCTTTGGGACTTGGGTAGTGTTGCGTCCACTTTTGCTCTGTGTTTGCAAAGAGAACTAGGCTTCCGAGATAAGAGGAAATGACAAATTAGGGAGCATCCCTGGCAGAAAGCTTACTTACTATCATACTTCACTCAGGCTTAGGTTGTTTTTGTTGTTCCTTTGTTCGAGTTTACTTTTAGTTCTTTGGTAAATGCAGTGTATTGACATTAGAAAGAGCTTATGTTTGTAGGTGATATGGCAAGTATTTTTATTGTAAGTACACTTGAAGAACATGTCTCTTTTGCATGTAAACTTAGGGGCCAGGTATATTGTGCTGGTTTCTCCAGGGGAGTTGGCTAATAGAGGTAAAATTTGTCATCTGATGATAGATTAATTATATGGAATTATCATTTTATAGGTTAAAACTGGTCAAAGATAAGCAGTTTCATATTGTTCAAGCAAATATATAATTTTGTTAAGTTTAATAATCTGGACTTACATTATGTTACAAGACTGATTCTCATTTATTATGAGTTCTGAGAATATTTGGGTAAATTTTTGGTCCTTACACTGTCTTCTTCAAGTATGTATTGTAGTGATCAGCTCATTTGGTTCTTTGGTATATGCGGTGTATTGACGTTAGAAAGAGATGATGTTTGTAGGTGCATTTCCTAGTTATTTTTCCCAGATATTTTGGTAGTTTTCATTTATTAATTCATCTAAAAACTGAATGCCTGCTCTGTGGAGGGTACAAGAGAGTAAAAATGTTATGAGTCATGATCCATGTCTTCAAGGAACTCATAGTGTAGTTAGACAAACTGGTGAATGAATAATTACACCATACTTCGATAATAGCAATAATTGAGGTTTCTGCAAAATTGAGAGGGTGAGGCAGAAGAAGACACAATCAACTTTGCCTTAGTAACTCAATATAATTTTTCCTAGGAGGTGATAATTGATGTTGGTATTTATGCTTAGAAGAAAGGAGAAGGATATTTCTGGCAAAGAAAATAGTGAATGCAAAGGGATCAGACCCTGACAAATAAAGGATAGTTCTCTGTGGGTTTACGAAGAATATAAAGTGGGGTCAGAGCAGTGACTGGTTGGTGATGTATATGGAGAGGTAGGTGAAGGATGAAGGACAGGTTATGAAAGCAATACTGCTGCTGTGAACAAGGTGTTTGGATCTTCTGTTGTAGGCAAGAGCAATGTCAGCAGAGGAGTGGAATGACTTAATTTCGTGTTATAGAAAGAGCAGATAGTCTTCAGTGGGGGAAGGGAATGAAAGAGAGCCACTATTTGTCAGAGTGCTGGCAGAGTTAAAATTCATGCTAACATTCAGACTTGCTTTCCAATCATCTGGATGAAGAAGAGATAGCCATACTCTTCTATTTGTGTGGCCTCATGCCCTGCTGGTTCTAAAGGTGGATCAATGATCTCATATATAATCTTTATAATCACGTGCCTGTGTTAGGTGCCTATGTCATATGATAGTTAACTTAAATTGTAATATAAGCTAGCACAGTGATGGCGAACCTTTTGAGCTCGGCATGTCAGCATTTTGAAAAACCCTAACTTAACTCTGGTGCCGTGTCACATATAAAAATTTTTTGATATTTGCAACCATAGTAAAACAAAGATTTATATTTTTGATATTTATTTTATATATTTAAATGATATTTAACAAAGAAAAATCAACCAAAAAAATGAGTTGGCGTGTCACCTCTGACACACGTGTCATAGGTTCGCCATCACTGATCTACCATGACAAATGCCAATTAGTAGTTCCTCAGGACATTAGGGGAAAATTCACTAAGGGTTTATTCACTTAGTGAATGTCTAGTGCGAGGAGCCAGTGATAAAATATTGAATAAGACATGGTGCTGGTTTCATGAGTATACATTATAATCTTTCTGAACACATGAAAATCCGTGTGCATGTGTGTGTGTAAGATACTTGTACAAATACAGCTTGAAATTCCCTAAAATTATACTTCAAATATTTTTAATGTACTCAAAATTTTATGATGCAAAGAAATCTCAAACTAAAAGAATAATTGGTATATGATTCCAGTATTCTTAAAATGTATGCAATAAAATGAATGAAATTAGTCTGTTAATATGCACCTTTGTTTAAATAACAATGATTCCAAATAATGTTCCAAATCACAAGCAGAGGTTATTCTCAAAGGGAATGCTTCCCTCTTGAATAGCCTACTCCTTCTATACTTTCAATGCTTTTTCTTTCTTCCTTCATTAATTCTCCCTTATCTTTTTTGCTTCTTTAGTCTCCATTCACGATTAACATATTCCCTCTTCCCACCAAACTCTCAGTCCTTCATTACTTGAGAAATGTGTACCTCAAGGAAGCTATCTGGTTCGCTTCATCGGGCTTCTGGAAGGCATAACGGGCCTTTGTTGCTTCCCTTCTTCTCATGTTTGTCTCTGAACCCTCACAATCCAGCTTTTGCACCATCTTTCCTGTGATGTTCTTCTCTTGAAAGTTGTCTTTGATCCTACCTTCTCACTCCTGTGTCTCCAACTACCCCTTATATATATGGGTAGGCCCAGGCAATTTTGGATTTGGCAGTTTTTGCCATGGCCTCTCATTTTTTTCTCTTTGGGAAACTTATTTAGCTTAACAGTTTCCTAAATATATGCTGTTAAAATCTACGCTCAAGCAATCTCTCCTCACCTCAAATGCAACATGCTCAAAATGGGAACTCCCAAATGTGCCTTTCCCTCTGTTCTTGCTGGTTCTGATACTGGAGCTAGTTTATCTTGTAGTCTTCCACACTACCCTGCAACAATCACCTGTAAGTACTCTTTTTCATAACTACAGTCTACTTGGAAATCAAACTTTCTAAAATAATCTAACACCTGTCCTCTTCTTTACATTCCTGCCTTTTCTTCTTCCCTAGCTCTGTCATTCTTAACCTGTGCATGGACTAGTACAGTATATCCATATTACGAAGGCCTCCCTGTACCTCAATTTGCTCCAAATTTATCTTGAATATGCAAAAACTAAGTTGAGACAGGAGATATTTATTAATCCAATCAAGAAAATATATTATTTATTGCTACTTCTCTGTTTCAGGCATATATGAACTTTTGTATTTTTACATACACACAAATATAGATAAAAGTGTATTAATTACCCATTGCTGCTGTAACAAATTACCACAAATTTAGTGACTTAAGACAACACAAATGTATTACCTTACATTCTGAGGGTTAGAAGTCTGAAATGAATCTTTACAGGTGTTGGTAGGGCTGTGTTTTTTCTGGAGGTCCTAAGGGTAAATTGATTTCCTTGTCTTTTCTGGCTTCTAGAGGACACCCACTTTCTTGGCTCATTGGCCCCTTCCTCCATCATTCAAGAATATCATTTCAATCTCTGCTTCCATGATCACATCTTCCTTTTCTGACTTAGACTCTCTTGTTGTCCTTGTATGAAGACTTCTGTGATTGTATTGGGCCAACCAGGATAATCCAAGATTTCCAATCACATCTACATAATTCCACTTGCCATATAAGGTAATATACTCACATGTTCCAGATATTAGGTTATCTTTGTTGGTGGGTGGGGATGCACATTATTCTGTCTCCCATAATAACTTACTCTTCACTACAACTCTAAAGATAGGTATTATTGTGCCCATTTTATTGATTGTAGAAAGTCCAGCTAATAAGTTATCCATCCAGGATCTGAACTGAGGTCCACCACATTGCTTCTTCTAAGCAATTTCCAATTTAATTATGCCAAGTACTCTATTTGGTATTGGGGGAGATAACTGTTGCACACAATAAAATCATGGAAGTATATGTTTAATTTGTAGAGCTGTACGTAAAATACATACATGTAGCCACATATGGTGCTCTGATGAGGTTCACCCAGTTTAGGAGGGAAGCCTGAGGGTTGGGAGAATATGGTCAGCACTGCTCTGACCAAAATCCTTCCCTCCTTAAATACCATTGATTTCCCAGAACATGAAACTCTAAGGCAATGGCATTTAAGCACATTTATGAAATGACACCAACCTTTTTTTTCATTTCTATGCTCTACTAATCTTCTCACCCTATAAACATTATCAATGTAAGTACAACATATTCCCAACTTTGTATCATTGCTCACTGTTTTTTTCTTTTATTTTTACCTTAAAATAACTTTTCTCGGTTCTATCAACTAAATCTTTACCCATATTTCAATTATTATGTCAAATACTACTGCCTCCCTAAAGCTTCCCCAGATCCCTTAGACCCAAATTAATCTTCATGATCTCGAGTTATAAAAGCACTGTTTACTTTTAACACTATGCATACATTGTCTCTTGTGTTGTAGATAATTATATATTTGTCAGTCTTCCCAATTAAAAGGTAAGTTTGTCCCTCCCTTCCTATCTTCCTTCCTCTCCTTCCTCTTTCTCTTTTTTTTATTCATAACTTTCTTCAACATATATTAAGCATCTCCTTCCTGTTGATCACTGACAGTGTATCCACAATGAACAAGCCAGACACAGTCTCTAGCCTCAATTGACTTTACAGATTTAAGGGCAGAGTTCATGTTGTACCCATCTTTTTATCCTTTTTAGTCTCTGCAACATACTGCATAGTTGGTAAATTATGATTTGAATTGAATATCTATGAGGATTGAAATTTAGTAGGACACTCCCACAGTCATAGCCTACTCATAGACTTTTGAAAGACCTATGATAATTGGTCTTTATTGAAATGAAGAAATATTTTATTTAGTGCCTATGTTTTTATTATGCTTTTATTTCCTACTGAGATTATGTATTTTGTATTATAGTTATTACCAAAACTATATTTTGCTTCTAGGAAAAATATTAGCAGGTTACATAACAGTAAATTCAAATTACTTTGCAAGTTTTTAGTAGCAATAAAAAATAGTAAGATACTTAAGTAATTGCCAGTGAATTACCTCATTTGTAATGAATTACTTTTCATAAGTGAATGCCAGACCTAGTTTTGTTTGTATCTTTCAAGTGGGTCTTAAACATGAATTTAATTAAAATAATTTATCATAAGAATTATTAACATTAAATAATTCTTACAAATTTATTATGATGAAGATGCACTGTCAATTTTAGTTATGATATGAATAATTATATATGTTAAAAGATCATGTCTAGTTGTCAACTTTTATCAGAATGCCTTGATAATAATTAGAATTCAAGAAGACAGAGTTTAGAGTCTCCTAAGATTCTACATGTCTCGGATTTCTTGTTTTAAAATTTAATTTGGTCTCCCATTAACACAAAGAGAGAAAGGTAAGGGTATTATTCCTTTTAAAAAAAATAAGTTTAAATTAGATCTATTTGCCATGTGTTCTGGAAATCCAAATATCTTGTGATCTCTTGTAATAAGTATTTGCTATTTGATTTAAACCACACTTAGAAGTTAACAATGAAATAGTTTAACCTCTATTTTATACAGTGAATGTTATCTATGGATATTTGGGATTGAAGCTTGATGTTGAGAGCAAATAATGTAAGGAAATAGGAAACACATTATACTTTTCTGAGAACAGATATTCTTCTCTTTAGGAAATAGAGAACCATCTAGTGAATTGTTGCTATAATATACTAAGTACTACTTACATATTGTGTAACTTGACAACTAGAAATTTCCTATGTGACAAAACTAGCCATTGGCCAAGAAATCAATGCACTGGTAGATATAACATAGCTCATGTGAACTTAGTATTTATTTTTTCTAAAAGAATAATGGGGAAATAGCTATGGTATTATTAGCCAATTATATTTTTTATTTAGCTCCCACTATTTCTGGATATTTTAATGTAACTAAATAGTAAGTATAAAAAAGTAAATATCTTTGGGGGTCAAATAAGTGTTTAGAAAACCTATGAGAATGTGGTGGTATAAATGTTTTTTAAAGGTAAAAGTGCGTGGCCTGCCAGTGAAGAGACAGAAATTCTAGCTTGGTTTTGCCCTCTACTCATAATATTAGTTGGTCTAGAGAATATGATTTCTAAAACACCTCCAACTCTTAGGTCTGAATCTGATAATTTAGTGACCATCTATTTTAAATTTATCCAGTAGAATTTTTGTTCATGTCCATGCAACTGGATGGATCTTTTCTTTGATGTGACTTTACATAGTATATTTCTTATAATAAAATATCCTTGGAATCTTGGAATATTGATTTATGTATAATGATAATATGTAATATAATGATAATGTGATTCCTTTCGTATTTTTCTTTGCAAAATTTATATTCCTTTAATTAGAATTTGAATTAAAATTGTTCTTATCATTGTAAAATTGTTTTTATATGATCTTGAATTGTGAATATTCATGTCTTTGGATGTCAGCGGACATTAACAATAGCCTACATGAATGGCCTGCTTATGATGTGCCATGCACAGTTGAAGTTTATTGCATATTCTCCCTCATTTGATTTTCATTACCATCATAACATGTAGATACTTTTATCAGTCCCATTTTTAGAGTAGTTAAGTGAATTGTCTAAGGTCACTTAGTAAGTTGTAGCATCTTAAACATTTGATCTAGAGTTATCCATGCAAGTACTTATAAAACAAAATTCCTTATGAGGAATATGCTTTCTACCAAGTTCCCTTATCGATCCCAGGAACTACCGTTGTAGGAACAGATTTATTGGAGTGATGTCATGCCCTGGCTCTGCCATTTGTTCTGAACTAGTAATGGCAGCTTTGTCAATAGTGGGGATAATAATGCCAAAAAAAAAAGAAAAGAAAAAAATTCAGGGAAGAACCTGCTACCATGGAATGATCGCAACACAAAGGAAGAAAACTCTCTTTATGGAACACCTGTGTGAGCTTTTCACACATCCTATGTCATTTAATGTTCTCATCAATTCTGTGAAACACAAATAACAGGATTCTCTTTATAAGAGCTGGGGAAAACTGAAGCTGATAGAAATTAGGTCTTGCAAACAGAGGCCATCTACCTAATGGCAGAGAGTGGATTGAAACTTAAATCTTCAACTGCAAAGCCTGCATTCTTCATCCTATATGGTATTTCTGCTATTGCTCTTAATTTTTAAACTTTATTAAATACTTTTTGTGAAGTAAATAAGAGACCAAGCAGCACTTACATGGCAATAAACAGGTATACTCTTAAAGCTACTGTTGCCTGTGTGTTCCTTCAGTCTTTTCTCTTTCTATTCCCTCTCTTTAGCTCTGCAGTTTTGTTTCAAGTTTTCCTATACCACTCTGCATTCTTCAGAAGGAATAACATGAGGCAAATACTTCTAGTACTGTACCAAGACATTGAGTAATATCACCACCAGTTTTCGCCATCTCACTGTCATAAGAAATGTTTACATGTATATTTGTTATAACTCAAATGTGACAGTTCCTTGGTGTTAGCTATCTTGTATATATTTTATTGTCTGACAATCAAATGAAGGACATCATCTTATCATATATTCTATAGGCAAGACATCTGATGATTTATTCTATAATATCTCCAGCTAAAGGTAGAAAAGGAAAGTAAAAGCAATTGAGTGCTATTTCATGTTTCTGTTCTTGGTTCCTCTAAATATAAAAATCAAGGTCACTATTATAATTTTATGGAACTTTCCTGTACAAGGATTTCATTATGAGAAGTAAAATAATGCCTTGAGAAGAGCAATGATATTATCCTCTGAATCTAGGCACATGTTAACTTTTGACCAAGCATAGGAAAGATTTTAAATGATGGCAGATTTGGAATAGCAATGTAATTGGGCTTCTATTTGAGGCTATAAACTATTTTCTTCAATATTCCCCAATAAACTTTTATTACAGGCCGAGATAGTTGCTATCCAATAACCACTTATCACTCCATTGCTTTATAACAAAAATCCTAACTCTATTGAGAAATTCATATTTTTCTTCCAACCATGTGCTTAGGAAGACTCAACACCGAGTTCCATTTCAGATATGAGTCTGGGAGACCCATTCCCTTTACCTATCATTGGGTTGGGCATAATTGGATGATACAGTTATGGCTAGTGAGTTCTGAGAGGTGAGTCTTTAGGAAGTACCCTGGAAAATATTTCTTTGGGGGACAAAAAGAAATACATATATATATATATATATATATTAAATAGCTCCTCATTGTTTTGTTTGAATGCACGGAATTATTGTAGCCCACTTGCTAACATATTGCAAGGCATTTCCCAATATATTGAGGATGACTGCGAGGAAATATGGAAAGAATGTGGGTTCCAGATATTGTTAACCTATTGATTTAACCAGCTTTAGTTGTTTCCCTGGAATTCTATGTAGAAGGACTACTATGTTTTTAGGATTATATACTTATTATTTAACTTGAGGCTTTTTCTTACTTGCTCACTGCTTCCCACCCAGCTTTACAGCTCATGCTTTACAATGTAATGATATGTCAACACTTCACAGTTGTGACAGTGTGCAGACTGCTTCAGTTGTCATCTGAGTATCATTTTTACATGTTTATAAAGTGATGTGATAGTGTCACATGACAGACATCAAGTAAAACATATTTGTATTAACATTATAAGCATTGCATTCAGACATAAAAAATAATAGTTTGGCTATAGCCTTAGGTATATTTAATGCTCTCATGACTTTTCTGTTTTCTTTTTATCTACTCTTTGCTTAGCCGTTTCCACAAGATGCCTAGATATTGGTAAATAGTGATAGCATATTTTCTTTGCTTTTTGAAATTTATCAAGATACCCAGTGGAGATTTTATTGCAATTGTCTTTCAGAATTTAATCAGAGTATATTTATGGCTGCAAATGTAGACCTAGAAATTATTCTTCTGTTACTAAAATGTTCCATTGTGGCATTCTTATCAGTATTGCAAATCATGATATATTGAATAAAACAAAATAATATAGAAACAATTTTTTCACTTAATGATATATAATTTAATTTCTTTTCAGGTATTTTTAGTGTGTTTTTGAATACTTTGACATTTTCCACATGACTAAAATTGACAAAATATATAAATCCACCTTCTTTGTAACAATGGTTCAACTTTTAGATTATGCTCAGATTGTCATACTGAGATGGAAAAAGCCGGGGGAATGGGTCACTTTTGAAATACTTAGCTTTTCTTATGACATATATTAAACTCTCTGTGATAATCAACACTGTACTGCTGATTTGTTTGGACTGTCTCATTATTTGGAAGGAAGGCTATTGCAGAAGTTTTATGTCTATTTTTGGCCATGTTCAACTGGAAAGGGCATATTCCATGTCAAAGGCTTTTCTTGAAGGACTTAGAAGCCAGAGCTCAGTGTCTGAGTTTGTTTCCAAACTTGAATTTCTCGAGTTTCAGAGAGACAGACTTCTATTAGGCCACCAGGCTAGCGCAGCAATGTTTAGTTATTATTTCAATCAAAGAACTGTGTTCCATTACCCTAGGATCTATGTCAAGCTGTGGATTAGGTTCAAAAACCAACAAAAGCTCCTGGTGGTTGAAAGATTATAAGTATTTTGCTACATTACTGCATTGCTGGCGTGAGCACGTTCTTTTAGCATTTTAGAGCTTCACAATGTTACAATTAATTAATTGTGTCTATCTAGCTAAAACACCAGTCAGAGTTACCGTCTGCACTTTTAATGAATCCTTTGAATTCCCTTGATCTTTCCTTTCCTCTTTGTGCATTCTAACATAACTTTCCCAAACCCCTAAAACTTTGATGAATGGAATAAAGAACCAGACTTGAGATACCTGGTTTGTTACTTTCCCAAGCTTCTCTGACCTTGGGGTCATTTTCTAAATGTACCTCAGCTTTTTAAAAAAGTGGTAAATGGAAAAACTGTAATTATAAAGCATGACTGTTCTTGCTATGATTCCTAAATCACTTACCCAAAAATGTATTGTACCTGTATTAGCCATTCACTATGCACATTCAAATACAATGTTTCTTTTCTAGAAAGTTGTTGCTGTTTCTTCATTTTTCTTCATATTTTATTCTTTTGCTCCCCAACTATAGGCATGTATGTACACAAGTTAGGTAGAAAATAAAGTGGGGTCAAAAAATCATGTTTATCAATTGCTCTTTTGACAGTGTTTTTCAAAATGCTACCTTTGGGTAGCATTTCATGGATCCTTGCATGAAATCAAAACCTGCTCATTGATTCTAAAACCCTCTACCAATTAATGAAAACTGTCTCAATTTGCTTCAGGTTCTGATATCCAGATTTAACCACATTTTTAGAAAACATGTTTTTAATCACCATTGTTCTATGCATAGAACTGGACTTTTTTAAAAAAAAATCATCATTTTCATCCAAATGTCTTTAATCTCTATATTTTCCATTTTCTTCTAAGTCTCCCTCACTACTCTTGGCAAATATAGCAAAGAAGCATAGCTGCTGGTATAAATGCCCTTCATCCTTGACCCCTGTAGAACTCATTGCCTCCCAGCTGTGCGGAGTGTATTTCTTAGTAGGGAGCCCGGTCTTGCTTTCACCTGGTGCTGCTGGTGTAAGCAGCGATCATTTTTGCATTCAAAGGTGGCCAAGAGAGCATCCGGAGGACGCGTTCCAGGAATGAAGTAGAGCCCAGTTCTGTCCAAATGCTGCCAGGTGGGAAGAGGTTTGGGTGCCCTGCTGAGAGCATTGTGATTAACGGGTGGAATCTGAGGGTGGGGCGGGTCAGTTAGGAGCACAGGGCTCTAGCCCTCCTCCTTTTCTGTTTGAGAGTATCTAAGGGAAGATGCAGAATATGGCTTCTTCCCTTTCTCACAGCTTATGTGGACTCCGTTGGTGATGCGAGGATCTGCCGTATTAATGCTGTGGTGTGCAGATACAGATGTTGAAATTGAGGCCATAAGTTTTATACTTTACACCTGAAAAAAAACAGCATGTGAGTTCAGAACAACTCAATTCAGTTTCTTCTCTAGAAAATACTGAAAAACAAAACTACCCACAGGCCATTCAGTGTTGGTTGAGTGTCAGACAGATAGACTTGTTCCTCTTAAATATGTAAAGCGCATAACAATAAAATGAATTATTTTGCTACTACTGTTTTTTGTTTCTGAAAATAAAATAATTTTTGTACTAACATGGGGCAGATAGTACATAGATAATGTACTTATTTACAATGCATTTGATGAATATTGAAACCACAATGGGATGTGTGCAATAATATTGAGATTCTAAGGCTCATGTTTTGCTCAGCAGGAGGCTGTGATTTCAGAGCCTTGTGGAGAACACACCATGTCTTCCTCCTCCTCTTGTAGTTTTACATTTAGCTAGAGAGGTTGTTCTCTAAGATTCAACACCTAAAGAATGCCTTTTTTTAGATTGTTCAAAGCTGACCTCTGCTTTTAGAAAAGTTTATCTGCACTTTTTCATCTGTTTGGAGACATACATTTTTGGTTAAGAGATCGAAGACAATCTTTCTTTGTCCTTTTCTTTCTTTCTTTCTGAGTGGGGGAGGTTGAGATAAAAAAGAATGACTGCCTTAAAAGTCACACATGGCTGTAATTTAAGATTTTTTTCCCTCTCATTGTCCGTAACAGTTGAAAGAAACCTTCAATGAAAGTTTATTAACTAGGCCAATGCCTGAGGCAATAAAGGTTCATTTATTACCAGTTTCTTGGCTGTTTTTCTTCTTCTATTTTTCGGTTAAACTCATAGCGTAAGATAATACTTCACAAAATTAAACCTTTGACCTTCTGTAGAGTTAAGTCTCCTTTGATTAGATAAAGTAACAATTTATGGTCCAGCATGAGGTTGCACATGAAATGAATAATGCAATAGACTCCGTGTGGACTGAGAATCTATTGCTTTTGAAAAGATGAATGCTGTTTAAAGGGGGAAAAGTCTGCCTAAGTGTGTTGTCTTTATTCAATATGCACTTTAGCAATATTTCAAAAGGCTTTACTTCCAATATAAAGTTATGTTTGAATCGTCTAATTCTCTTAAGAAAAATCTATGGTAAAAATACTGCAAGAGCTTTTGTAATGCTTTGTAGGATTGTCATACCAGTGATTATGCTGTACATTCCAGGAATTACAGAGGCTGAATTATAAAAGTAAATGATTGCATGAGAAAAATGACTATTTCTTTTATAAATGGAGTTCTATAATGATGGGACAATTAAAATATTATAATTTGTGATAACGTTATATGCCACAACTAACATGGCTTACATCAAACTGATATTTAATAATTTTAATAAGAAGCAACGTAAAAAAATAAAATATAAAAATAATAACATGAAGTTGGGTTCTTAATTTTAAAACCAATGCATAGGAGTTCAGATTCTGGTTATTATGATGTGGTAACCTTGTGAATAATACTAATGTTTTCAAATTTGCTTCAGTCATGTTATAAATTTGAAATGACATAACTTCTTGCCAAAAGAGTGACTGTATATAATTTTTCCAATATTTCTCTCATTTTTCTATGTGTTCATTTCAAACTTGTTTGGGAAAATTGAGAAAAATCTCAAATCCATCAGTGAAAATACTTTATTAGGATTACTTAATTACTACAGAAAAGATACACATACTTTCAGACTCAGAATTGATGTTTATTTCTACCTTCAGCTCAGTGGAGATAGAGAAATGTGTACATAGTACAGGTCCATGTTTCTCACAAAGCTGTTGTGATTAGCTGATTGTTTAAATTACTAATTGACATGCAGAAGTTGAATGCTTGAGAGAAGTGTTTTAGTTTTAGATTGGTCTTTTTCAATTAGCTTAAATTATTTAAGGCGAATAAATCTACTGCAGTGATTTAGTTTCTTTTAATAGAATCTCATGGTACAACATAAATTAGGTCAAGAGAAGATTTTGGATCACAGAGCTACTCATTTTGCTCCTAAAATGAAGAGATATAAGAACAATTGAAGATTTGCTATGATTTACTAGTGTTTTGAAATAAAGTAAAAGGTTCCAGCGAGTACACAAAAGGATCACATTTCTTGCCCAGTTAGGAAGTAAACGTTTCTTTCAGTTTGAATGATCTTTGCAGCAAAAAAGAGGAACGAATGATATAATACCAACCACTGGTAATTCTTCCTTGATGTCCATCTGCTCTGATCCTAGGTGAGCTGGGTTAAATATACTAATCAAATATCAGAAGGGAAATAGCTTTAAACATAGCATTTATTTCTTGAACAATAAAGTATGATGTTGCCTCCAAATCAAACAATTTAAGTAATATGTCTAAGTTATACTCAAAAAATTAATTTGACTATGATTACAAAGGTATACCAAAATAAAGGCTTCATTTATTTAACTTTCCACCCCCGAGGTGATGACAACTACTTGAGACCTATATTTCTTTTGTATCTTCTCTATTGCATTGCCCTATTTGTTTTTCTAAATTAATCAGGATTGTTCTTTCCATAGTCCAACATTAAAACTGTAAACCAAAACCTACTCTTCCAAGCACTGTTTTTGGCCTATTACCAGCTACATTTTCCTTGTAACCAAATGAGAAAAATACCTGCTTTTTAGGTAGGTATTATATAAATATAAGAATCTAATGACAAAGGTATGAAGAACATATTGCCTCAGCTAGCTTCTCTGTTCCTTTTGTTGTTCAGTGGATATGGTTGTGTATTGTTCCCAAACCAGACCCTGACCTCTATTTAGAAAGCGTGTGTGTGTACAATTACATTCGTTTCTTGAGTCTTTTCCTTACAAAAAATAAGTTTTAAAAAGCTAATAGTTGGTATATCTAAAAACTTTTGTGGCCACACCTACTCCAGCTGTTTCTATCTCATTGGATAAGTTCCCCCCAATAAGATTTACATGTAAAAAGGGTTACCTATATTCCACATTTTTTTCTCAACTCTTCTCCTTACCAACAACCCCAGACTGATAGAGCTCCACATGCTACCTGGATTCTGGGAAAAGAAAAAAAAAGTTGGGGGAGACTCTTATTGAGTTATTAATGGATTTAGAAGAGAATTTACATGGTGTTCAGGAAAAGAGAAGAACATTTGGGGGAGATTACTCTCAAGCTGAAGTGCCAGTGAGGTGGTTCTTTTGCAGGAAGGTAAATTTACGACACCATTTCCTCTTTTCACTTATTATACTGCCTGAGCTGTCATCAATATATTGACAAGAAGTCTCTTTAAAAATGTCTTTTAGAGCCGAAACCGGTTTGGCTCAGTGGATAGAGCGTCGGCCTGCAGACTGAAAGGTCCCAGGTTCGATTCCGGTCAAGGGCATGTACCTGGGTTGCGGGCACATCCCCGGTAGGAGGTGTGCAGGAGGCAGCTGATCGATGTTTCTAACTCTCTATCTCTCTCCCTTCCTCTCTGTAAAAAATCAATAAAATATATTTTTTTAAAAATGTCTTTTAGAATATCACATACTGTCAGATACTCTCAGGCTAGTAAGAGCCCCCTGACTGGACTCAACTCATTGAATAATTTGGGGTGATGAGAAATGTAGGGAATAGGAAGTGTTGGGCCTTAGACAAACATAAGGACATTTAATTCCCAGTTTATTGGAGAATGGAATAATAAGAAATAATAAGAAGAGAGCTTTAAAGAAAATTAGAGTCAAGGTTTATCTATTTCACTTTGTTTTAATTTTTTCTATATTCAAGATATATAGTGGAAAATCATTCATTTGCTCTTCTGTTTTTCCTTGTTGTGCCATATTTAAGATATATGACCAGGCTAATATAAATACTGTATTTCACCAGTAGTACAGGTTAAACATTTTGTGCATAGTTAAACTTGAATGATTATTTTTGTGGCAAATATAGTCTCAATTTTACAAAACTGAATCACAAATGAACATTTAGATCAGGTTCCTAAGTGGAGTCAACTTATATTTGTGATATCACCTGAGTGTCTATAATCTTGACTTCCTATGCAATTCATAGCTACTTGAGCAAAGGTGATTAATTTTTTTTCAGTGATTCTATAGGTTTCTGTGTACTCTTCCTGTTGCATTTATTGACAGAGCTGGTGTGGTCAGTGCTGAGCAGGGAGTTAGGGGAATTGGGATTACTCTGTCATTATTTAATGGTGTAACTTTATAGAAATGATTAACCTCACTGCCCCTAAATTTCATCATCAGTGAAATAAAAGGGTTGTATTAAATAAAGTCTTGCTCATTTTAATGTTTTCTAAGTTTCTACCCCAATTAGCTGTTAAGAAATACTTTTCTAAAGGTGATCCTGTTAAAAAAAAAAGGAGTAAAAGTGAGTTATTTAAGAACTTTTGGTGTCCAGTTCAACTTTTCATAAATTGCATATTTTCTTATTTTAACCATAGTAATTTCAAATCTTCATTGATTACATTTCAGCCTGATTCTATGAGTTAATGATCAGAAGTTGAGTATTTCAAAGACTTTCCTGGAAATTCCTCAGTGATATACACATGGTCAAATGACATCCCCATGATGCTCCCTCCTCCTGACTTCAGTACTGCTATCATTCCTTCACTCTGGGCGATTGCAGTTTTAAACTATTCAGAATAAAAATGCTACTTTTGATATCTATTTGATTTATTAGTCATTTTCAAATTATACACTCTCTACTATATGTTTCTTCAAATTCATGGGGTTGATTTGTTACTCCAAACATTTAAAAAATCTAATTAAATCAATTGAAGAACTGAAAACTGGGATAAGGAGTGTTTCCATTAATGGCCTCAAAGATCAATTTTCCTTTTCTCTCCAGAATATAAATGTGTTTCAAAGGGCAAGTAAAGTCAGTCTAATGGACATTAGAAGACAAATTCACACTCAAAATTTTTAATCCACCCTGATTCACAATTAACTTACTTATTCTGGTTGCTTAACACTACCATTATTTAATCATTTAAGAGTGAGAACAGGCATGTTTCAGTTCCAGTTTTCATTTATTTAGAAAATATTGAGAAACAAAATAACTGTGAAAATTAGTGTCAGTGTCTTAGACAGCTTGTATTTCAATAAGGAAAGGAAGAAAACAGAGTAAAAAGGCAAGTACTGGTACTTTCAAGTTGCTATATTGAGCCAAGAGTTCTTCTAAAACTTGGAGTGATTTCAATTGAGTTGTAATTCAAACTCATATGAAGCTTACAATGAATGCACCTTCAACAGAGTATTGCAGAGCGTCTATAGGAACTGTCAGGAGCAGAAAGATTACTTCACAGTAATGACTGTTGAATTGAACTATGCTTTTTGATGTTTTACTTCCCGAATTGAATTGTTAGACAAGATTAATTGCACACAGTGAGAGTTTTAAATGAATGACTATGTAAACCATTAAGTTTCTCTGTATGCTATTGGGGGGGTGTGTGGAGCTGGAAGGTTTAAATGAATAAATGTATTTAATGCACAAAATGCCTGGGCTAATTGTAAAATTCCTTTACTAACATCCTTTACTGAAAATTGAAACCCACTTTATTCATCTGTCTTGGTTAGATTGCTTTGGGTTGAAGTAATTTAATATCTCTGCTTTCCACTAATCTTTTAGCTCAACAGAAGTAAACAATAGGTTTCATAAATTAAAAATACACTGTTCTGAACATGCTTATAAGATTAAAAAAACAAGGCTGTAAACATTTATGACTGAAACAAACTAGATTGTTCAAATACTGCCATGATGTATCATGTATATCAATATGGCACTGATATCAGTTAGAATGCAAACAAGGTTTTAAATGATGTGCCCCTTCATTTCAGCTGGAGAATCCGCTTCACACCATCTGCCTATCAGATGGTTAGGAACCAGGACTGCGTATTAATGCCACATGTTCGATTTTCCTCCTTCTTGTAATGGTTAGATTCATATTGCTAATAGCTGTGCATAAGCACTGTCGATGAAATTTCTGTGACTGTGGAGTGATGAGATATTTATAAGCTGCCTGTCTCCCTGAATAATCAGTAGGAAGAATGCCAGACATAAATAACTTATCAATTCCAGCATATTAATAATAACTACCATTGGCTATAATCTACTGCATGTTTAAAATGGCTTCTTCTAAATTTGGGTAAAGTGGCATAGACTAATAAAAAGTCTATCATATGGAAGCTTTGAATGCGGACTATCTCTTGCATATAACCCATTTTATTTTACCTATTAAGTTTTGGGAAATGCATTTTATATGGAATGCGATGTAAAAGTAGACAACCTATCAAACATTTGGAAGTCATCTTGATGCCTTTGAAACCAAAGATCAAAGATTGGACCTTTCAAGTTAATGAGCAAACAAACAGATCAGAGAAAGAATTTGACAGCAATATGTCTTTTTTATTGATATTTATAATCTACAGTTGTAATCTACACTTTATAACTAGGGGTACTGACTTATTTGAAATAAATAGACTGGGGACTTTTCCTTTTGTTAAAGAGAGTGATCAGGATTGTATAATGGCATTTGAAGGATTTAAAGGCTGTTTTGATAAAAGTTGAAAGCAGAAGAAGAAAGCTATCTTTGCAAAGTAAAATAAGGTACTTAAGTGGTAACAATGCCTGCTTTCCTTCTAAATGATAAACCTATGGATTGGTTTTTGGATATTGAACGTGAAGTAGTGGAGGTTTTGTATCAATGTAGCACAGAGTGCAGATTTTAGTGATTTTTTTGATGAATTTGATCAGTGTAGTTTACTAAATCAAATGCTTTGATAGAAACATGATGTTTAGATCTCCAATTGTCTAATGGCTAAATTTTCACTCTGCTATTAGGTAGCTTTTGTCATATTTGCATTTTTGTGTGTAGCTGAACAATAGCAAAACTAAATATAAGGACATGATGGGTATTATGGGTTACTTGATAATAACTACTACCATTTTGCAGAGGGCTTAGTATGTGCCCTTACTGTAGCATCTATTATTTCACACATATTTTCTACTTCCCTATGAGATCAAAATTGATATCTCAGATTTTAGCAATTAGGATTTTGAAGCCATAGGAATTATATAGCTTGCTGTGCAGTATTCCAGGTAAATTAGATGCATGTTGTCCAAAGTTTGTATGGCTTTTTGGAATGCTTTTTTTTCAACCACAATATTTACTCCTTATATGAAACAGAGATTAGATAACGAGGATTTCCCATACAGTTTCTTATTCAACAAGAACTTAAAAAAATTGTAGCGGAACATCAAAAAGTGAAACTAATAGTACAGGAAATCTATAAGCCAAGATAAAAATAATTTCTAACAATAACCAGTTTTTAAAATATATATAGAATTTGCTCTGATAGAGCAAAGCAGAATTGGGCCCCCAGCATTGAGTTTGTATGATAATTCAGACAATAATATGACAAGCAATGTTTCTAAATTCTGTGTAAAATCTATTCTTTTGTAAGAGAAGAGTTTGTTGAGATCAAATATAAATGAAAAAAGAAACAAGTTATTTTTCAAGATATAGACATTTGGACTCTAAGTTTGCTTGCCAACCCTTTTCCTGAGGGCCAATAAGACTTTTTTTTTTGATAAATTTGATCAATGTAGTCTACTAAATCAAATGCTTTGATAGAAACACAATGTTTAGGTCTCCATTTGTCAAATGGCTAAATTTTCACTCTGCTATTAGGTAGCTTTTGTCATATTTGAGACTTATCCTTTCTCTGAAGGAAAATGTATTTTTTAAACAAAATATTTCTCAACCCATTATTTTCATCAGTAATTAAAGCTTCCCCATTGATGACGATAAAATTGGATTGAGAATCTCTTAAAATAAAATAAAATCATATTACATTCGACTTCTCAGTTCAGTACATGTTTTTGTCATAGTATATGAGATACTACAAATGTTCTTCGAGAGGATACAAAAGTGTGATTGGTGAGGTAAGTGGGTTAATCATTCTTTAGTATAAGAGATTTTAAAAAAAATATTCATTTATTGATTTGTTCCTTGTTTTCCCTAATGAAAGAAAAAAAAAATCTGGTGAAAACTTGTGAACTAAATTCAGAATCAGGAGCAATTATCCAAGCTGTTTAAGTCACGATTACAGTAGATTCCAGATAGATTTATGGATGTAGTGTTGTTAGAGATGAATACATGTGTGACTCTGCATCGGAAACACAGAGAAGCCCTGCATGGCCTGGCTGTCCTCTGCTTCTGCTGTGGTAGGCGAAACACACGAGACTCACTTCTGCCAAGTGCAGCACACTGGGGCAGTCGGTCTCAAAGGCCGATTCCTCCGTCCAACCTGATTTTGTATTTTAATGTGTCCTCCTTGATTTGTATGCACACTCACTATTGTGAGCCACTGCGATGATGCTCTGCTTAGTTAACAAGCTTTCACTGTAAGATGCAGACACACTTTAGTGTAAATGACTGTCATCAAGTAATGTCAGCTCATTGAGCATCAGATTAAACCTGTTGGAAGGTAAACACACTGATTCCTCAGTCCTTCCCAGAAATAGTCTGTGGCTATGACTCCAGGGAAGATAACCTCTACTTTTACCATGCACTCCAGCTACATCTCTATCTGATGTCGAGTATCGCTTTAAGAAACACGGGATTACCTAGCTCAGCAGGAACAAGGGATTGTTTTGACAGGGAAGAGCTAAAAGCAGTGGTAAAGTTGCAGTAGTATAAGGGTCGAGTATTCAAGGAGGGGGCAACAAAAATCTCTCTGAAGCTGAGGCAAGGGGAGAAAGCTGAACTGAGGAAAGGACTAAGAGGAGAGTGAGAGAAGTGGATGGTAAATGTTGTGGGTTGCCAGTGTTAACACAAGTAGACAATTCTTGATTACATGGAAAGTGGTTCACATTCAGAATTCTCTATGAAGCATAGACGAAAAATAAAGTTATTTTGTGAGTTCATTACATTCACCCCCCCCCCCACAAAAGTAACTTTATTAGAGAACAAAATGTACAATGGGGCTTGTTTCTAAAGCAAGTTATAGGTTCTGTGCTAAGTTTGTACTATAGAGACAGCAAATTGGAGGGATTTGAGAGTTACATCAGATATTCAAGGGGCCACTGCAAGGCCAACAGTAAGTGCAGGAAGTGCAGGGGTTGGGGGTGTGAGGCTTTTGTGATCTTCTCCATCCCAGGCAGATGCAGCTTTGGTGAGTTTCGCTTTCTATTAATGAGATTTGCTACTCCTAGTAGATCCAGGTTAACTTTAACATAAACATAATGTTTCAAATTAGTTACATCGATAGTGTCAAAATAATGACTATATTTTCCCTTTGGTTTTCCAATTAATCTACTTTGAGAAGCATTTTTTCATTCAGTGACAAATTGTGCCAGGCATTGTGGTAGGTGTTTGAGATGCATATTCTAAGGAAGTATTTCTGTCCTTTCAGTATTATAACCTAGTGGTAGGAGCTAACCCTAAACCTACCCCACTACCACAGGCCCTCTCTTAAAAAAAAAAAAAGTAAAAATAGTTCAAGGGACTGAGTTTCTCTTCTCAGATTGCACATTAACATGATGTGAGGAGCAGTAAAATGAACTCAAAATATACAAATGCAGGGCCCCAATGAGAATCTCAGAGGATAGAACTCAGCTATTTGCACATTTTAAAACTCCAGGGGTGATTCAGAGCACAGAGGATTGCAGTCTCATACAGCAGGGGTGAGAACACAGGCAAGTGGATGGCTAGCTCTACTCTGTAGGAGTCGGGTGGGGAAGGTCAGCCCTTTAAAATAAGTGAGTTTTGAGCTGATTCTTAAAATGTTGGTAACTGTTTCCCAGGTAGACTGAAGAGTCGGGAACCTTAGCCTGCTACTCCTAAAGCCACCGCATGATGGATGCATAGGTGGATCTGGAGTAGGGGACTGGAGAGCTTTTCTAGAAAGTGGGAATAATGCGAAGTCTGGCTTGAAGGAAGGAATGCAGACCTTTAGAGGAAGTGGAAGAAGGCCTATATGCCTGGAACACAGAGATCAAGGGGAACCTGAGGGAACAGATGACGTTACACAGATAGGTAGGAACTGAGCACAAAGGGCCCTCACAGCCAGGCAGAGCTTCCCACCAGCACTTAAGAACAGCCATTGCATGTCATGTTGGATTTTTATTTTCATAAGGTTACATTCACTGCTAAGAGATTGGAGGTGGGGGAAGTGGAATCTGTTAAGAGGCTATTACAGGATTCCAGGGACAAAAAGTTGGCAGTTTGCACTAGGGAAAACCAGTGGGAATGGAGAAAATTGGGTAGATTTGAAGGCTATTAAAGAACTAAATGTGTGTGACACACACACATTATATGTTATGTCATTTGGAATTTTATTAGAAATGTACAACTGGGGAAACTGTCAAGTGGAAAAACAGAAGAGCACCATAAATTAGATTAGATAGATGATAAAATTACTAAAAGTATTTTTAAAAAGTTGACAATGAATGTAGTCAGCTAAGGAGAAGTAGATTTCTTCAATCTGAGGGAACTGCGGTCAGCCATGATGTCCATACCCTGGACTGCACTTGCCTATTGAGGAGCTAGAATGCAAGGCATGACTAGTTTTTACTCAACATGTGGCTTTCTTCACCTAGTTTATCTTATTTAAATCTTATACTACCCCTTTGTGAATATAATGGTTTTACAGATGAAGAAACCATACTCAAGAAGATTTTATGGCTTCTCCAATGCCATGTCATGCATAGTTATGTTTTATGCTACTGAATTAGATTCAGATATTCAGTATAATAGCAATCATATCTCAAGTTGTAGGTTTGTCTTTTTTATTCAAATACTCCAGAAACATATTTACATGCAGCATAAATCAAAGTTAAAGGCCCTAGAAGTGTCATAACTTGGAGATGGAATGACATTAGTCAACAAAGAAAAGGGACAAGTAGAATGTGCACATTTGTAACAAGTCAAAGTTGAGGAAGAGAGATTTTCTGGGAAACACTAAGAGAACTTTAAGAGAACAGGAAAGAAAATATTCTGGAACATCTTCGAAGGAAATGAGTAACTGGGGAGAAAATTCAATCATAGGAAGATAAGAGAATCATTTCAAGTTGGAACTTAAAAGGCAATAAATGCTAGCACCAGACCCAGAAGAATTGTTTGAATTTAGATCAGTGCCTTTTTGGGGGGAGTGGTTATCAAGTTTTTATGCAAAGATCTAATCTGAAGGTTTTGTGTTGGGGTGAAGGTAGTCAAGACCTCTTTGGTTTGATTTGATCCTAATCTCAAAAAAAAAAAAAGAGAGAGAGAGAGAGAGAGAGAGAGAGAGAGATTTCTACAGAAAAAGACTTTCTTATAATTCCTGAGGCCATAACTTATTTGTTGTACTAACCAAAAGTGGTGATTAGTGGGGAGGAAAAGAAGGAGAGAATTGTGCAGTCTCTAATCCACCAGCTGGAAGTGGAAATAAATCACATAAATAAATTTAAACCAGGCTGAAGAACTGTAGTCAGAAACTTTGAAGCAGCCATAGTAGAAATATAGAGGGAGATGGTGGTGGTATATATTGTCTCATGGACTATTAAAGTTTTACAATGAGGAGAGATCATATATTTCAGTGTATGATTTTTTGCAGATGAGGAATGCCAAGATAAAGTGAATTGCTTTGGTAAAAATTCAAACATTTAGCCCAGTTGGTGTGGCTCAGTTGTTGAGCATGGACCCATGAAGCAGGAGGTCAGGATTCCATTCCCAGTCAGGGCATATGCCTGGGTTGTGGGTTCAATACCCAGGAGGCAGGCAGGGTACAGGAGGCAACTGATCAATGATTCTCTCTCATCATTGATATTTCTATCTCTCTCTCCCTTTCCCTTCCTCTTTGAAATAAAAATATTTTTTAAAAGTTCAAACATTTAAAGAAAATAAACATTCCCCTGCTCAAAAACCTCTGCTGGCTATGTCTACTATACATAAAGCATGGCCTTCCTTTCCTGCTCTTTTATAATCTGATCAACTCTATTTCTAATCTCACATCCACTTCTACCTTCTGTTCTCTGGCTGAACAGAGACAGATCGCTCTGGGCAAACATAATGGCCTGTGTCAGGGAAGTGAGTCATGGGGCAAGGATGTTCCAGAAAAGGGGAACAGCATGTGTGAAAGCACAGGCTTCGAGAGGCAGGGCATGTGTAAGTCCTGGTGGCATGTTCGGTGTAGCTGGAGTGTGGCATGAAAATGAGGAAACTTTAGGTGACAAGGTAGGTTTACTCCTTAGGGTAAGACTTGGTGAACTGTTACGCAGTTCCAATTTTTCCCCCTTTAGGCAACTGGAGAGCATTTTTAAGCAGGGAATGACATGTTCACATTGGTTTGTCTGAGAGGTAATTCTGGCTGCATTCTACTACTATCCTTCTTTGTATGAATTATGTTTCTGCTAATATTTAATTTAGGAGTTTAGAGAGCACTCTCCCATTTATATCCATTTTTTTTTTGGCTAGGTGGGGATGAATATATGTTATCAAAGTATGGCATAAAGGAGTCAGATACTTTAATGTGTTTGTATGCCTGTTATATAAAGCACATGAACTATTACATCAAAAAATCTGATTTTGAATTACCTCATTTTTAATTTATTCTTTTAAGGTCTGACAGCAGCAGCTGCAGCGGCTGCCGCTGCTACCAATGCAGCGATTGCTGAAGCAATGAAGGTGAAAAAAATCAAGTTAGAAGCCATGAGCAACTATCATGCCAGTAATAACCAACATGGAGCAGATTCTGAAAATGGGGACATGAATTCAAGTGTCGGTGAGTTGTATGTTCACTGAAATGTATTGTAATCATTTTGCTACCAAATTACTTTATTTTCCAGAACAAAACTATTGGTTACCCATTCAAGAAGTTGTTCCTTTTATCTCCAAAACAATGTATATTTTGAAGATACTACTTAGCTTCTAATAACATGCAGTTTAAATAAATAATTAGCAACATTATTTTTTATTATAAGATCAACTTTATGCCTGCAACTTCTATAAGCATTCAGTTAACATCTTTCATAATACAAATAAGTTTTAATAATCAGAATTCTAAAATATTGATTATGGGTAAGGTGGCAGAAGAATATTTACAAACAAAATCATACTCTTTACCTTTTTAATTCTTAAAGTGTTTCTTCTTCAATAAGAAATTTGCTTTAGCAGCCAACATATAACTTAATCCTTTCATGTGCTGACAAGAATAAGAATTATGTTGATAATTAATTTTTTCTATATACAACTATTATCCATTTTTCTCATATTAGATATACAACTTTAATTTCTTTTGATTTTTTTTTCTTGTGGTATGGAGAAAAGATGAAAAGTTTGCAGTCACTATTTAAACCAAAGGAACAGTTTTTTTTTTCCTTTGCAGAATTCATCTGGGTAATTTGTTTTGTCAAATACAATGAAATTACTTTTCATTGACATCTTTAGTATCCATGTGTTGGTCAGACACAAAATTTTATCCTGCCACTGCCCTGTGTGGTTTCCCTTTAAAATGTAGAAATCATGCTCAAAATATAATTTACCAAGAGAAATTTAGATGCCATAAGATGTGTGTAAGATACTATTCCTACCAAATGTTCACACAGGACACAATCATTCATGACAGTTCCATTAAGTTTTCTTTTCCATGCATGATTTTAACAGATTATTTTTTTATATAATGAACTCTCCACTTTCAGTACATTGGTGTGGCTAAGGATATATGGGGGAATACTATGGATAGAAAAACATCAGTGCTTGCATTTGTGGTGCTTCCAGTGAGAATATAGGGGCAGCAGATTCTTTACGTCATTCACATGCATAAATTTAGACTTTTAAAAGTTAAAAACTTGCCACTGTGTGATCATCTGAAAGGTGTCATTGCTCAATCAGGTGTATGGAAGAAAAGGTATTTTCAATTGGTTAGAGCATAGTCTCACTACACCAAGATTGAGGGGTTCCATCCCTGGTCAGGGCACATACAAGAATCAACCAATGAGTGCATGAATAAGTGGAATAAGTGGAACAACAACCCATATGTTGTTCTCTCTCTCTCTCTCTCTCTCTCTCTCTCACACACACACACACAATCTCTCTCTTCCTCTCTCCCTCTCCCTTCCTCTTTCTCTCTAAATATCAACACATAAAAATTTTATAAAAATGATTGAAGTAAATGAATTATAACTAGAGCAAAAATAGACACCCACTATAAATTTTAAGTATTATTTTGAAACATAATCTGGATTGTTATCAAATTTTAGAAGAGTAAGATTTCAATGCAGGCTATTCTTAATAGTTGGTTTTGGGAGGAGAGATAAACAAATTATGCATTTTAATAATATTTAAAGCAAAATATATTAAAACATGATACTTCTGTTCAAATTTCTGAGCAGCAGAGCAGAAATTTGACTTTGGAGAAACCAGCAGGCATGTGAAAAGGAGACTACAACTCATAATTAAGCATTCACATCGACTTAATAATTAATATTATAGAGTAATATTTGCCTACTGACTTAATAATAGTTTACCTTCATTATGTGGGTACATAGGGTATCACATGATACTTAAAAAACAATTTGAATTTTCTTTTTGTTTTATTTGGAAGAAATCACTTTTCTTTCATTAAAGTATTTAGTTGGTAGACTATATTGTTTTTCAGTTTTGACACCCATCATCCAACACCAATTTAAACCAGAGCAGAAATTTAATTGAATCTTCCTAGAGGGTCTTAGTATTTTGGGGTTCTTGTAATATTGGTGTCATTGCTAGTCCTTAGGCATGGAGATCATTTATTTACATATCAATAGTTGATTTGAGGTGGAAATGTTATATTTGTCATTTTTATTCTATTGTCTCACATGCTACTGTCCTCTAAGAATTTATGACTTATTATCCTTCCTGAGCACACCCCCTGCCTTCCTCCTTTATCTAGAGATCAGGAAACAAGAGTTTGGGGGAAGGGGAGGGTACAAGGCCATGGTAGGGGTGGGGATTGAGCTTGTATAGATCAAAGTGCTTGGTGAATTAGCAGTTGCTTTCTATGGGCCTAGTCTTCTCTGATTCTGAGAACACCACTTGCCTCTTGGTAGTGTTCAATAATTGCTTGGTCTGTGACTTTGCAAAGTTATGGAAAATTTGGAGCATAACATTTCAAATCTGGAAAATGGCTTCCATAATAGTATTACATCATAATAATTCAAGGAGATCATATGTGTCAAGTGTTTATCACTTTATTTATTTTTTTTTTAAATATATTTTATTGACTTTTTACAGAGAGGAAGGGAGAGAGATAGAGAACCAGAAACATCGATCAGCTGCCTTCTGCACATCCCCCACTGGGGACGTGCCCGCAACCCAGGTACATGCCCCTGACCGGAATCGAACCCGGGACCCTTGAGTCCGTAGGCCGACGCTCTATCCACTGAGGAGATCATATGTGTCAAGTGTTTATCACTTTATTTATGACCATGTCTGTTTTTCACTTTGGACACCAGTAAGATTTGGTATTGGTTTGGCTATTATTATTATTTCTCCAATTTTACCTTTTGAAAATCACCTTTGTCCTCTTTTTACAGTCATTAACTGCTTCCTCCTCTGTTTTCCTATTATCTCTGATGGGTGTTATTGGTTAAACTACTGGCCTGTGAGGAAACCTGGGGGAGCTGTTATGTCATTTGAATTTTGTTGTAAGTTTGATTTTAGCTCATTCTAGGAACACAAAAATGATCATACCACAGTCCCAGTACGCAAGAGGCATCCAGTTAATGGGTGGGGTGGCTTGGTGTGTGAACTCTGGGAGGATGTGCTGGATCTTTTAGGAACATCGTTAGCATGAGCGGCTCAGGAAGTGGTATTGGAGCAGAAGAATTCCAGGAGGAATCCCAAGAATCTCTAAGGCCAGTATTTCAGAATACAAGCTTACTGCTCTCACAAATCTATCAACTGGCTCTTTGAAGTAGTAAAACCCCTCAGAGAGGTGCCACTTAATGATGTATTGTTGCTCCTTAGCTCTGCCCAAATCCAGTGACAATTTTGAAGCTATTTCAGGGTTCTTTTTTCTCTTGCACTCGCCTGGCTCACAGGTTTTGTTGCACATTTCAGATTTTCCTATGCAGGAACACTGTTTTTTCCCTTGGTTGTAAATAAACCCTCATTATCTGAGGAAATAGAATTTTGGGGGGCTTGGTTTGGTTCGATCTGGCTTGCTGGACTCAAGGGGTATTTTTATTATAAAAGTCCCTTTCCAGTTCTTAATATGAATCACAAAAATTAGCCAAACAAAGGTGTTTAAAGAAACTTTGACACTGACAAATAAGTATGGTGCATTCCAATTTTACCTGGTGACCTTGAGCTCACGTCTTTCCAACAGAGTGATCACTTTAGGAAGAACTGAGAACTTCAGGATAGATCTGAGTGAGGCATCAGCATGCTGAGTAAAATATATGGCCATGTCGCCATTCTCCCTCATCCACAATCAATTGGATTCTTTTAGTTTAATATTTACTCGCTAAGATGAGATGCTAGTCTGCATGGTGATAAACAGTCAGCTCCTGGCATCTGAAGGTGACCTGTCAGTTCATATGGACAAATCTCCTGCTTACTGAAATGTACAAAATAAATCATTAAAGCAGGCAGGTGCTCATTCCCAGATTTAAATCACCATAGATTTATGATTTGAATTAATGCTTCATTTGGCCATAGAAATAGATGCTGAGACAAATGATATGCACTGGTTGGGACTTCCATACTGTAGCCATCCTGATATTGATTACCGAGATGTCTTTGCAATCTCTTGTTTATATCAAGTACTATCTTGTGACAGGTTGGCTGATATGAGCTACATTGCAGATAAGAAGGAAAAATGTCCTGGATTCTTTTTAGTGGCAACACTATCCACAACATTCAGGCCAGATAAATTGCTATTTTTTTGCTTTAAGGACTGATCTACATAACCAGCTTAAAACATGCTGCTTGGAAATTGGGACTGGGATAATGGAAAGGCAGAATTTAAAACCGGTGAACTCAAGGTCAATTCCATAGTATCCCTAGTTGTGTGTTTTTGTCTGCTTATTATTTTTTTTGTCATCATGAACATTTTTGAAGACACTAAATTAAGCACAATTGATTTAATCTAAATAAAGGAAACTTAATTTTACTTCTAGTTTTGAAATGCTGTATAAATATTGACATAGCTAGCATCTCTTAATAGTTTCTGTGTTATTTAAATACTTGCTAAACCTAATATCTTACTCCCTTAACTAATGACAACATAGGAAACGACTCTTTAGAGATAAATACATTAAATATTATTCCCAAGTCTGAGACTTCGTGGACTTAATTTACCAAGAGACAGGAAAAGACTGCATTTTTTTTTTTACTTCTCTTAACATTTTATTTAAGGAAAACACTATGTACACAGTTTAAAGAATACTCAGAGGATTTAAGAGGGACCTTTGCCACAAGCTAATATCTGACTCACAGAACTGGTAAACAGCTATCAACAATAGTAGATTGCTTGCTTAGTAGGAAATGAGTTCATATCTATTCAACATGTGATCTCAAAACAGATGTCCTGAGAAAATCTTATTGTTTAAACTATAGTCATAATCCCCAACTGCTGTTATTTCTTTAAGGAAGTGAAGTAATCTTGAAACTTCGGTCTTTTCTCTTTCTGAACGTTGTCCACGGATGCAGTGATCCACGAACCTGAACACATTTCAAACCCTGCAATGTAGGATTCTTTTTCATTTTCTCAAACTTGCAATAGTTATAGGATGTAGGAGTTTCAATTAAAAACAAGAACTTGAGTTTGGTATTAACAGCTGCGTTTTTCAGTTGTGTTCTTACTCCTTACTTTGGTTCATCAGCCAAAACAAAACAAAACAAATGGAACACAAACAAAAAACAAGCCAGGCAGATAGGGAGATAAAATTATCTTCCCCAGCTGACTATTCCTTTCTCCTCTCTCTCTCTCTCTCTCTCTCTCTCTCTCTCTCTCTCTCTCTCCCTCCCTCGCTCCCTCCCTCCCCCCATTCCTACAGAAATAGAATAGTTTACACTGTAGTACTTTCTTCTAAGTCACGGAAGGAAAAATTAATTTTATGATTTCAGGAAGAAGTCTTGGAGACCTTGAGAAAGCAAATAGAAGGAAACTGAGAACACAGGCCACCACGCAGAGCTCTGCAGTTGCACATTGGATTCTCTGCCTTGGCAATGTTAATGAACCTCAAATCCTTCCTATAATTAGATGAGGGAATTGCTTATATTTTCAAACAGATGATGCTGCTATAATGAAACGATTGACAGGGAATTTAAGAGTGTCTACAGTAGTCATTTGGTTTCTGTTATAAAAAAAAAAGTTTAAAAAGAAGATTGGCTTTAGACATAGGTCCTGAGAGAGGCAGTCATTTACATAGCATACTATGACAGGTGTCTTTGTATAGTAGGGAAATAAATTGGAAGACTAGAGAAATGATGGGCAGGTATACGCAAATTTTGGGGGAGGAGGGTGTCCTGTGCTTATTCTGCGTAGGTTCTTTAAAAGGGGCCGAGACTCCAGAGATGGATCCGGATTGAGTGCACAGCTGTAACTGCTGATGAGCTAATTGCTCCTTATCTCTCAGCCCCATTCATCTTCATTTTTTACCAATTACTGAGAATTATCTGTGTTCTCAGTTGGATATGAGAGTTAATCCTTTTTGGTTAAGCTGGCAGTACTGTGAGCAGATTCCAAATCGGAGGGTGAAAAAGCCAAAGCTAGCTTGCTCTAAAAATGTCTCCAGTTCAATTACAGTATCACTGATTCATAAGAAATTTGCCATTGTTTAACAGATTAAATATGGAAAGTTTTTTTTAACTTTCTTAATGTTTTTCTGCCTAACAATGATTTTTAAGATCCTTCTTCCTGTCTGATGAGTAAAAGTTAGCCACATTAACAGGCAGGGTCTTGTAAACATGGAAACACACAAGATGACCCTAAAAGGCCAGAGGATTCTGACACATGCAATGAGAAATCTTTTAGAACTGATAGCTGTCGATTTATATATAAACACTTGGAATCGATGGTCTTGCTCTCTGTGGCTTCACATATGGCGAGGGAATGTGTGTCCAAACATAAACCTTTTCACAAATGTCACATTAGTGGAATTTTAATGGAAGGACCACAGAAGCATCTCCTGAAAGTGTACGAACTGCCATGGTTTGTAATTCAATTGATTGTGAATAAGCCATATGGTTCACATCATTCTCTATGCAGAAGATGTCTTCATAGCCTGACATTTCAAACAAAATTGCTTACTCCAACATTAAAAAAAATTAAGAATAATAACTTCCCTTTCAGAAATTTTAATGCT
>NW_005871225.1:564993-572493 GCF_000147115.1 Myotis lucifugus | reverse complement strand
TAAATATACTTATTTTCTTTATTTAATTTTGGATGTAGAAATATTCAAATGTAGAAATACTTATTTGGCTGTGTTTCCACTTCACCGTTTATTTATATTTTCTATACAGTGGAATCTAAATGTTGATGAATAAGTTATCTTTTTCTTGAATAAGTTATCTTGACGTGAACCATTTTAATACTTTGAGAAAACTCACCATGAAGCATTTGATGGTATTTTTTTATTAATTGGATAAATGAATTGTGAGATGTGTGATTGCATGATGATGTACTCATTTAGTTGTTGCATTTTGCTTTTACTAATCTCTGTCATATTGGATTTATAAATGGAATGGAGTGACCTTTGAAACTGTGATGGAAATGAAGAGATAAACACAACTTGAAAGGACAAACCAATTAATATCAATGTGTTTGTTACACAGACATGAGGAATTTTAATCCTTTGCTCTCCACAGTGAATGTGTGATTCATTTATTGAGTAAAGAGCACACATTTTATAATTACAGATTTTAAATTTAGTTTTTCTAAAATATATAATTTTATATGGCATCATTGTGTATATAACACACAATTAGACTGTTTTAGTACATGAAAAACTGGTACTACCTTTAAAAGTTTTGACAGTATCCCCCTTTAATAAGAAAATAGTTATGTATACACACATATTCAAACATAGATGCATATAAGGTATTTATCTACATTCACATGCATTTTAAAATCAATATTATACTCTTGATTTTAGCAAATTCTTGAATAGACCTTTCTTTTGTAAATTTAGACTCATAACCCCTGCCATTGTACATAGAATACTTGCTAAAAGTCCTGATTCAGGAATCGTAAATAAAGCATATATTATTATAACTTATTGACCTGTGATGTTAAAAATATTTTCAAAATCAATAAAACTACTTGAGCATGCTTTCATATAAAACCTGAGAAGCCATTTATACTATCTTCTTACCTATTGCTTTCTACCTTTGCTTTTCTTCTTCTTTTTTCCAAGTTGGGCTTATTTCCTTTGAAAACAAACAGACAAACAAATACCAAGCCAGTTCTGCTGTGGTGTAAATTTTAGAACAGTTGAATGTTCTATCCCCTCTAATAGCTTAATTATAGAATATAATCAATTTAATACACAGGTTTTGAAATATTGCCATTGATGCACAAGGAAAAAAAAGTAATATAAGCTTGACATTTTAAAACACTAGCATTGAAAGACTTTCACTTCTAATTGATTTTTAAAAGAGTTCCCTGGAAAAGTGGGCTCAGAAATGTTTATAATGGCTCTGGCAATGTTCCAAAATGTTTACCACAAAGTGTAACTCAGCAGTTTCTGCGTTCTCCCATCGACTAAGAAAGATGTGTCCCATAATTGGCTTAATCCATGTTGATCTTGATCCCCCAACATAGACAGCATTTTTTTTAAAAGACAGAATGTTGCAAAATGATTACTTCAGAATAAGAAGTGCTTTTATTTTTTTTTATCAGAGAGAAATTCCTAAAAAGAAAGTTATGGATGAACCAAAGATATATATCTCTCTCATATTTTTCTGAAAATATTTGTTTTCTCATCTCTTCATCTTTAAAAAAAAATCTATTGACCTTCAAAGCTTTGTTTGGCAAAACTGACAAAAAGATGTTTTTAGATATGGCAATATCATGACCCTCTTTATGGCTGATTACAGGTATGAAAAACTTCCTCAGACAGCTAAAAAAATGAATGAATATGACATTCCATTCTACTGTAACAAGCAAATTGATCAAAATACAAGTAACATTGACCATAAGCGATTACTTTAAAAAGCTACTGCTAAGTATTTCAGGAAAAACGATTCTGTTGACTAGGTGTTTGTCATTTCCTGTACGTTATTTTATTGATCGCTCTTGAATATATAGCTTCATGGTTTAAAATATTGCTGGCAATATTTTCCCTTTACAGTGCTAAACCTACTTCCTGTGATTGATAAGAGATAAATTTATACAGAAATGAATATACACGTTTATTTCGATTTCTACTTTCTCATAATGTTAATCTTTAGTGTGGTGTTTCTTTGAAACTAAGTCATATACTAGTTGGCTACTTTGTAACAATGTTATTCTTCCCAGTCTCTTCTTACCATTTGTGATTGTCTGAGGTGTGATTCAGCACAGTAATCTGATATTTCAAAGTATGATCAGCCAGAATGAGTCATTTGTTTGTAAGCATTTTTTATTAAGATGAAGACTGTAGCGTAATTGTATAACATCTACTTACTCCCCCAGGAATCTGGAATGATTTGTGGTTTGAAATTTCCGTATCATAAACTCATGCAGTGAAGGCAGTATTACATTTAGTCAATAACCAAGAATTCTGATTAGTTGGATATAAATCACTAATGTTGAGAAATAAAGGTGACAAAAACAATAAATAAAAAAGAAAAGAGCTGATAAAAAACAGGTAAGGAAGTCATCTAGTATTCAATATTACTTAATTTGTCAAAACAATTCATTACCTAATACAAGTTGCATCTGAGGAATAGATTTTCATGAAAATATTGTGCCTCAGTATCAAATTTGTGTCTGTTTTTATCCAAATTTAAACTCTAAAACTGTATTAGAAACATTTAAAAGTCACTATAATCTTATCCGGCTAGTGTTTCTCAGTGGTTGTGGATGGGCCCATGAACCAGGAGTCACAGTTCGATTTCTGGTCAAGGCACATGCCCAGATTGTGGGTGGATCTCCAGTAGGGGGCATGCGGGAGGAAGCCTATAGATCAGGGGTGGGCAACCCCTGGCATGCGTGCCAAACATTTCACGCCAGTAACTTTTGCTGGCACGTGAAACCCTCTCTTATAATCTTCCATTTAAATTTTTTTTCTTAATATTGACTTTTTTATTTTTCAGATAAATTCAGTATAGGTGCATCTTAGATAAATAAATAATTTTACATAACAAGTTATCTTAAAGACCATAGACATGGATTGACGAGAGGGGAAGAGCAATTTCTATGCCTCTGCCTTAACTCTCCCTGCCTTCCTAGATCCAACCAGTGTTTTGGTTTCATCCACATACGCTTGTGAATCTTTGTTCTCAGTGATGAATTTTGTTAAGTCTCGTAATAGGAGTAGCCTGACAGGTGAAAGTAGTAGCTCGTGCATATCTCTGAAGGTCACGAAATATAAACCTGATTTAAAATCTCTGTCATCAGTGATGCAGCAGCAAAAGTCCCACTGATAATATCAAACGGAGTCATAAAGTTTTCTGTCGACTATCAGTGTACATGTATACATTAAAAAATAAATGTATTTTTCATCATCATATACTGTGTTTTTGCCGCTCGAATGAATTTTGTTATTTCTTCAAGGTTCTTCACATATGTACACATTAAGAGATATCAAGTAGGCGTAACATGTTCTCAAAAAATTAGGGTTGGCATGCAGAAGAATTTTGAGTCAGAGATTTTGCTGGCTTTGGCACGCACTCACAAAAAGGTTGCCCACCCCTGCTATAGCTGGTGTTTCTATCACTCTCTCCCTCTCCCTTCCTCTCTCTGAAGTCAATAAAATATATTAAAAAAGTAAAAGTCATTATAATCTTGAATTGTATTGCATACATATATAAGCACATACTAAAATGTTTGCTTGATTTTAAACTCTTCAGAACCCAATGCCCAATTCTTCCTTAAATTAATTAATTACTTAGTTTATTTATTTTTAAAGAATCTTTATTGTTGAAAGTATTACATATGACCCCTTTTTCCCCCTATTGACCCCAGCTAGCCCACCCCCAAACCCCACCCCAGGCCTTCACCACCCTATAGTCTGTGACCATGGGTTATGCATATATGCATACACGTTCTTTGGTTGATCTCTTCCTACCCACTCACCCACCGAAATTCGACAGTCTGTTCCATGCTTCTTTGTATCTGGATCTATTTTGTTCATCAGTTTTATTTTGTTCATTAGATTCCACATATGAGTGAGATCATGTGAAAACAAAACAACAAAAAACACCTGAACAGAGTGCAGTTGGACATCATTTTTATTTTCTTATAAGCACAGAGAGTGTCTCTCAGTATAGTCACATTTTACCCCAAATTCTAAGATTCTCATATGCTTTATACTTAATTTTTATCTCCCCATCTTTCTATTGATATGCCAAGTTCCTTTTCTGTTCCACACTCCCCATAATTTGGTAGTACTCTGTAATATGTACTGCTGTTTCCCAAAGAAGTCTTTGGAGAGGAATGGCGGGGTAAGAGAAAGAGAAAAGGAGGGAAGAACGGAGTGGGGAAAGGAAGGAGAGGGAGAGGAAGCAGGAGAGGGAGAGAGAGACTAAGAACATGTAAGTGAAAACAGAGACAGCACAACTTTGTGGTTCGGTATTGAGAACACAAAATCTGGTGCCTAACTGCTTGAGTGAAAAGCATGTGTCTGTTCTTTAGTAATCTTCTTAGAAATTATTTGGCATTTTAGGCTTTCTGTGTTTCAGATTCCTCATCTATATCATAGGTATAATAATTGTAAATATTTCATAGGCTCTTTGGGGATATTTGGGTTAAATTAATCCTCAGTACTCAACCTGACACACTGTAGGCACTATACTAAAGTTTATTAAATAGAAAATAAAAGTAAAATAATAAAGCTTACACCCACAGATATACACATAAATACTCACAACTATCTTTTAAAAAACTTGTGAGTGTCTAATGTCACAGTCTCTCAACACTATTTGTAACCATGTACAGTATCTTCTCTACATGCCCTCAACATTCCTTACTTATCTAGAATCTTGACTAGTGGATCCTGATTGATTATTTATCTAAAGATTTTTTTTTTTGGTTATTTGCTGCAGCCTCAGTCTAGTTTCATGCTCAGGAAGTATGCTTCTAGACTTAGATTACATTGCTACACTTTTAAAAATCACAGACATATAGGGAGAGTAAATAAGTTGTTAGTTGTTTAATTGGCACATTTTTTTAGCAATCAACAATCAGCTTGCCTATAAACTTTTAATTGAAAAGTTTTGTCTCATTTTATGTTATCAGACAAAATATGCACTCCAACTCTAAAAACAGACATTACTTTATTCCATGCACATAAGACTTCCTTTAATTAGCCCTTAATAAGCTTGGTTTAACTGGGATTTACGGAAGAACAGTGGTCATTAACATTAGCCAGATTAAGGCTGTGTTAATTACTATTGATAGATAAAATAACGTGCAAAAATGGTTTAAAATATTCCTATTCTTATGGATTGAAAAGAAGTTCAAGGCTTTTAAATGAAAGCTATATTATCTGTACTTTAAACTTGAGTATTGGCTTATATACAGAGTGTCCCAAAAATACATACACACTTTAACAGCTGATAGCTCAATTTTGAAAATGAAATGTATTTTAAAAAACATTGCCTTTATAATTACTCAAAGTGTGTGCACAAATGTTTTGGGGACAACCTATATATATAGGCTTAGCTACAAGACACAACAATAAGATACAGGATTTTATGGTGTGAATTTTACAGCTTTTTTAGATTTACCATGAATGAGGGATAATATTAAAATGTAATTTTGAATAATTTCCTAAGATTTATGTATGGAAAATTTTACATTTACTTTTATGATTTATGGTATGTAATTTTACTTAGAAACAAATAGATATTTTAATTATACATTATCTTAAAAAGATAGTCACTTCCTTTATAATAACTGACAGATCCAAATGATTCCTTCAGTTTTGAAAGAACTTTTATAATTGTGGTATTTTTATATTAATACTGTCCTTTATTATTTACGACTACCCTTTGTATCTCTTTTCCTTCTAATATTTAGGGCTAATAATAACTGAAGTTTAGCTAGTTTTTTTAAAAAAAATTATTGATTTCAGAGAGGATGGGAGATCGAGAGAGATAGAAACATCAATGATGAGAGAGAATAATTTATTTCTGCCACCTGCACACCCCACCACTGGGGATCAAGCCCACAACCTGGGCATGTGCCCTGACTGGAAAGGTGACCTCCTGGTTCATAGGTTGATGATTAACCACTGAGCCATGCTGGCCAGGCTTACTAGTTTTTCCCCCCCTTCATGCATCAGTTCTTGGGCATAATATCAAGTGAAGGTATTTTTCAGGATACTTCAAATAGGTTCTGTGTTACCTATTGTCATATCCATTTTCTTGAAATTGCTCATGATATATATATATATTTCAAAGCAGATCAATCAGCCATGAACTCTAGATTTACAAAACCAATGGAATTCATCTAGTTTTTCACTCCTCAGAAAATTATGTAATCCAATAATTAAACTGTATAGATAGTGTTAATATAATATCCTCTCTTCTAAATGATTTTGATTACCCTTGTCCATTCAAAGATCCATAACAAGAATTTTAATATAGCCCCAGGCAAAATGAATTATAAATAAATATAATGTTGCCCAGCCAGTGTGGCCCAGTGGTTGAGCGTCAACCTAGGAACCAGGAGGTCACGGTTCAATTCCCAGTCAGGGCACATCCCTGGGTTGCTGGCTCAATCCCTAGTAGGGGGCATGCAGGAGGCAGCCAATCAATAATTTTCTCTCATCATTGATATTTCTATCTCTCTCTTTCCCTTCCTCTCTGAAATCAATAAAAATATATTTTAAAAAAATATAATCTTATGCCCTCGCATGGAGTCTGACTTTGGTCAGTCTTCCCCAAACTCAGTAAATAGCAATTTTTTAAAAAATTAGTTATTGTTTTAAGTATTACATGAGTCTCCTTTTTCACCCATTGACCTCTCTCTGGCTGCTCCCACCCCCCAGCACATGCCTTCACCCCCACTACTGTCTGTGTCCATTGGTTATGCTCATATGCATGCATACAAGTCCTTTAACCAAAGGACTTGTATGATCCTTTACCCACTTACCCCCCTTTTTTCCTTTTTGTTTTTAAACTCACATGTTCAATCTAGAAAATAGTGAACCATCCACGAAATACCTCTCTTCCCCTGTCCTGCATCTACTTTCATCTATGGTACATCACTGTGACTGTTTATTCTTCCAAACCGTCTCTAGGATCCACATTCCTCTCTCCACTGCATCCACTGCCAACGTGGCCACCCAAGGGAGCACTTTCCACTGGGCCACTGCGGTAACCCCTCATCCAGCTCTTCAGTTTCACGTGTTGTCTTTATAATCCTCTCTTCTTATAGCAGCTACTGTGATGGTTGTAAATTGTAAATCAAATCATAAGATTTACCTTTTTATAAGCCTTCAATGACTTTACATGGTGGCTGGGAAAACAACCTCAACCTGCTTAGCTTGGTTTTAAAGACCCTGCATAATACGGAATGTACTCCACCTCCTCTCTCCACACTCATGTGGGGTAGTTCTCTCCTTTTGTTCGTCTCTCGTAAAAAAAAAAAAAAAAAAGACTACAGGGTTCGGATTTCGCTACGTATTATTCAAAGGACTAAAGATAGGAGAGATCGTCTAATTTTTCTCAATCCTCTCCCCCATCACACGACGTAGTAGTTGAGT
>NW_005871225.1:499116-564810 GCF_000147115.1 Myotis lucifugus | reverse complement strand
CTTCCCCTAGTCTAAAATTATGGCCAATGGGAAGATTTTCTCTTGTTCTTGACTTCCTACCTCTACTCATTGTCCAGTTAAATGTCCTTCCCTGAATGCTACATTTGATCATTGTTCAACTCTGCCCTCAACCTCTTCTATTCCATACCATTTTGTGTGTGTTTTTCAATATCATTTTGAAGAATTTATAAAAATAACTTTATTTGCAAGTCTTTTTGCTTCATGATCCTCCTCCTCCATGAGACCACCAGCCTGCTGAGGGCAGGGCTGTCTCAGCCATATTGACTAGCATGTACTGTCAATATGTAGTTTTGCGACAAATACTCCCGAAGGGAACTGGTGGATTTGGAAGTAGAAGGAGACTTGAGCTGGAATTTGACTTGCACACCTGAGTTTGGGCAGCAGGCAGTGGTGTACTGAACCTGTTTCACGAGAGTCTGTTGTCAAATTGCCAAAAATTCTGTAAGCTGATTGTTAAGAAAAGTCATCATTAAGAATTAAATGTTGTTAATTTAGAGATAAATAAAAATGATGGTAATAAATACTCAAAACATAAAAAGAAGAAACTCCTGAATGAATGCTCAGGTAGGCAGCAGTACCTTTTTGTACATATCCTTGTTACTGCCAGCTCTCTGTTTACTCCTGGGATTCCTCTATGTTCTTGCCAATTAGAACATTTCCTTCATTTCAGAGACAGTTTCAAGCTGCATTTTGTTCAATGTCAGAATGCCAGGGTTTTAATATGTAATGTTTTTATTCTCATTTTCACATCAACTTTTTTTCCTATTTAATCTGAGACATAAAATGTTAATATTGTTGGCATTTTCATTTTACAGATGAGTAAATTGAATTTCAGAGGAGTTAATTTCTTGTCTGACATTTTGTGACTTTTAAGGTAGTGTAACTGAAGGCAGGGTCCGACCAGTGTTTGGACTCCTACTTTAATGTTCAGTGCAGGTTATTAAAATAGGGGAAAATGGTTCATTCTTCTGCAAAAATATTAAATTAGAAATCCAGGAACTTGATTTCCAGTTTAGTTTCTCTAGTACCTATCTCAGGTGACCTTGAAGACATAAAGTAACTTATATATCTTACTTCACCAAGTTTAGTTAATTGCAGGGCTTGAAATGAAAAAAAAAACCACTCTCAATTTATATAATTATATGATTATACTATGTAATACATAAGTAAATGCTATCTTTAAGTCACTCAAATCAATTCAGGATCAGTATATTAAAGCATTTAGATTTTCGTGAGTATAATTCCTATACTATGGAATATTTGAAAATAAAATTTATTTGGTAACCTATCACCTTTATCACTTTCCATGTTTTAAATCCTTGCCCAACAAATTGCCCTAAAATGTAAGAGCAAACATGTCTTTTGTGACTCTATTTTCTAGTTTTATAACTATTTTTAATCAACTTCTGTACGATTATCCCCTAAATGACACATATTCTCTATATCTGAGCTGTTTTACATGATATTTTCCTTGGATTATACTATAAACTTTTTGTGGTGGGGAACCTTGTCTTTTTATACGCTCTATAAAGATCCATGCATACCTAGGGAGTTTTATGAATAATAATAAAAAAGGAGTTAAAAAAAGCTTTCATCAGCAGTGTTTTATTTTGCTATGAATTTAGGGATGAATTCTTGCTGTTGTCCATATTTCTGAAGAAACAGCTGCTTATATTACAAGAGTTGACTATGAAGAAAGCATGCAATATTAAATCTAAAAATTGACATTGTTGGTATAGAAAAATAAATGAAGCAATACAATTTGCTTTTTCCTCTCCATTATAAAAATATTGCCATGTCTGGCATGTGGTTCATAAAATCAAACATTTTCTAACACAGCTGTGCATAAGGAAATGAAATACTGCAGGTATAAGAAACCACCTGTTTGCCAGAACAGAAGTTTCAGGAAAGATAAACAGAATTTTATACAGGTCCCTATTGAAGGTCTATTCTACTATTAATACTATAAAACCTTAGCATTTGTTCTTAAAACAGGTGTTTATGCATGTAAGTGGAAGGCTGAAAAAGCCCATGGATGGTTCACTAATAAACACCATTGGTGGTTCTATTCAATTCACACGATGGTATTGAATAAAACTGTCAAAGATAATTTCGCAACCAATTCAGTTTTAAACACCAACATTATAACAAACCACAAAGTCCTGTTTACTCAAAGTGCCCTCCTTTTCTTCCTTTATCTTAGTTGCAAAACTATCATGAACTTGACAGTGCTCTCCCTTGATGAAGAGAAAGTCTGAATATGCCATAAATCATACTGAGCTTCCAGAGAAATTCAAATTGCTGTAAGCACAAGTGCCGGGGGACCGCTTATGCACTGCCTCAGCCATAATGCAACGTTCACAGGGAGATCATTGCATCATAATCTCATTCTGACTGTGATTTACTTTTAATGTAGGGGGTTCAAATGAGAGAGAGAGAGAGAGAGAGAGAGAGAGAGAGAGAGAGAGAGGTGTGATTGTCAGGTTAGATTTCTCTCCTATTTTAAACAAATAACCAGAAAAGCACATTGACCTGCATCAAGTATTTCAGAAATTAAACTTATTTAAAGTTATCTCTATATAGGACACCTCTTTCTTTCTTTCTTTCTTTCTTTCTTTCTTTCTTTCTTTCTTTCTTTCTTTCTTTCTTTCTTTCTTTCTTTCTTTCTTCCTTCCTTCCTTCCTTCCTTCCTTCCTTCCTTCCTTCCTTCCTTCCTTCCTTTCTTTCTTTCTTTCTTTCTTTCTTTCTTTCTTTCTTTCTTCTTTCTTTCTTTCAATATGTTTTTGCTGATTTCAGAGAGGAAGAGAGAGAGAGAGGGAGATAGAAATACCAATGATGAGAGAGAATTATTGACCGGCCGCCTCCTGCACACCCCCTACGGGGATAGAGCCCACGACCCAGGCATGTCCCTGACCAGGAATCAACCATGACCTCCTGATCATAGGTAGATGCTCAAACACTAAACCACACCGGCCAGGCTACATAGGACATTTCTTGATGTGTTTTATGCAGGTAGTTTAGTACCTGAAACCCGGGAATGTGCCCTGACCATACCCAGATCAGGAATTGAACTGGTGACCTTTCAGTGCATGGACTGATGCTCAACCAACTGAGCCACACCAGCCAGGACTGATTGTATAATAATTTAGTTTTAAATTAAGTTAAGTGAACAGATATACCATATTCCTTATTTGGAGTATCATTCACTGTTGAACATTTTAAAACATGAATATTTATTGTATTTATTTATATTCGAGGACTTGAGAATATAGTTATTATTTAAGAAACTTCCAGTATCCATATGATAATAAAGGCAATCTGCATGTCTAATTTGGAGTGGAAGTGTCATCTGGGAGACATTATACTCCATAAAGTCAGAAGTTCCAAGTTTGCATTCTAGTTCTATTGTGTTGTTATCCAAGCACACATATCCATTTTCTCTTTTGTAAGGTGGGCATATGATCTATATTAATAGCTTTGATGGGAAAAATAAAAATTTTAATGAAAAATATTTGAAACTGATTTTTTATGTAAATACTATGTTTTTATTATTCCCATGATTTGGATATTTTATTCCTATGATTTGCTATCCATAATATAAACCTGTTGTATTGTTCAAAATATTTTCCTGGTGTGTATATAAACTTGCATATGAATGACTGAGACCTCAGTTCAGTACTATGTCTGTTAAGGATACATTCATGCTATATATTTGATCCATAACAGAAATTGCTATCTCTATCTAATATAATCTAATAAAAGAGAAACATGCAAATTGACCACACCTCTGCTACACCCCAAGCCACGCCCACCAGCCAATCAGAGCGACTATATGCAAATTAACCCAACCAAGATGGCGACCGACATCCACTGAGCTGGAGCAAGCAGGAGGCTTGGTTGCCCTGGCGATGGAGGAAGCCAAGCTTCCCGCCTGCGCTGGCCGGCTGTGGCATCCGCTCAAGGCAACAAAGTTTTAATTATAGAAGAAAAATAAATCCAAGATACCTGCTTCCAGCCAGCCTCCACTGGGAGCTTGGGTGGCTGGGGGCCGTGGCCAGCCTGCAAACAGCCATCAGCCACTCACCCAGGATGGTCAGGCACCCCAGCAGGACCCCCCATCCTGAAGGGGGTGTGGCCGGCCTGCAAACAGCCATCAGTCCCTCACCCAGGCTGGCCACACCCTCATGGGGTGAGGGTCCCCTCTGAGGGACTTGGCCAGCCTGCAAACAGCCATCAGTCACTCACCCAGGATGGTCAGGCATTCCAGCAGGACCCCCCACCCTGAAGGGGGTGTGGCAAGCCTGCAAACAGCCGTCAGCCCCTCACCAGGCTGGCCAGGTACCCCAGCAGGGACCCCCACTCTGAAGGGGCTGCAGCCATCAGCCCCTCACCCAGGCTGGCCAGGCACCCCAGCAGGACCCCCCAACCTGAAGGAGGTGTGGGCAGTCTGAAAACGGCCCTCAGGCCCTCACCCAGGCTGGCCAGGCACCCCAGCGGGACCCCCACCCTGATCTGGGACACCCTTCAGGGCAAACCAGTTGGACCCCACCCATGCACCAGGCCTCTATCCAATATAATAAAAGGGTAATATGCAAATTAACCCTAAGAGCAGAACGATTGGGAATGACTGGTCACTATGACACACACTGACCACCAGGGGGCAGATGCTCAATGCAGGAGCTGCCCCCTGGTGGTCAGTGCACTCCCACAGGGGGAGTTCTGCTCAGCCACAAGCCATGTAGACGGCTGCCTCTCCTGCCTCCTCAGCAGTGCTAAGGATTTCCGACTGCAGCTTAAGCCTGGTCCCCGCTGGCAAGTGGACATCCCCCAAGGGCTCCCGGGCTGCCAGAGTGATGTCTGACTGCCAGCTTAGGCCCAATTCCCCAGGGAGCGGGCCTAAGCCACCAGGTGGACATCCCCTGAGGGGTCCTAGACTTCAAGAGGGCACAGGCCGGGCTGAGGGAACCCCCAAGTTCACAAATTTTTGTGCACCAGGCCTCTAGTTACAAATATATTAAAGTTAATTCTAATTCATAATCTAAATCTTGCTCTTGAGATCGGAAATGATGATAGAGTAGCATATGATGAGATAATAGTTATCATTTCATAGTTCTGGGCATTAGATTCTTCATTTGTAAAATTAGGGCACAAATGCAAGAATTAAAAAAAAAATTCTCACTAAAGATTCTTTGATTTTACAAAAGGTACACCTGACATGCTCTATGAATTTTTGTGTGTTTTTTTGTTTGTTTGTTTGTTTGTTTTTTGCAATTATTCACGTTTTAACTACTCTATATGGCACCATCTGAAATAGGAATGTATGTGCTATTGTTGGTGAACATCTTTGTATATAATTAGTAAAATAAGTTTGTTATGATCTAGCAGTCACTTTCATTAAGAGTATTTTTTCTGATAGAATTAAAATACTCATAAGTAAACATCTACTAAGAAGAGACAAATTGTATCCATATTTGATGATAATTGAAGTTAAATATGGCTTTTAATGGTAAACCTATTTGAGTGCAATATTTTTCCAGACTTTCTTTTTTCCAAGTAATACTAATATAAAAAATGTATTTATTTATTTGAGTTACTTAGAAAAACTATTTTAGAATTACATCAGTTAGTAACTCTCCAAATTAAATCTTTTATATTAAGATCAGGGCACATATGGTGTAATGTTTCATACAAAGTAATAATGAAACTGTACACTTGAATTTAAAATGGGAATTTTTAATATCAAATAGAAGACATGCAAAGTAAGGATTAAATTATCATATTGTGAAAAAGTTAAGCAGGTGAACACTTTGTTTTTACATGTAAAAAGTATAGTCTGAATAAGTCTATGAAAAGTCTTTTTATGTGCAATAATTTACTATAATGTATAATTTTTCCAGCCCCTATGTTTATTTTAATTTTAATATGAAAGAAATCATCATCTTATTTTCTTTGAAAGTGGCATAAAGGTAAAACCACAATCCCCTTGAAAGAATTTCTTTTGTTCCCAATCACATGAATGTTCTTGGAACAGAATTTTCCACCTGCCAGAGGCTTTAGAAACTAAATCAAAAGGCTCCCTGCTTCCTAATACTGAAACTAAAGGTAGGCTTCTGGATGAAAATGCAAAGACTAGATCATTCCCATCATACATTTATTATTGTGCAGCAGAATTGATGGATCTTTTGCTAACTTTCAGTAGAGAATAATTCATAAGTGAAAATGAAAGTATTTAAATCATGAATAGTTATATTATTCATTCATTCTATCTGAGATATACAATTGGTGTCCAGAAATTTAAGGTGTCTCCTTATGTTAGTATTAAAACTTCCCAAAAGAGAGGGAGAAGAAAAGGTGAAATATTTCTAACACTAGTTAAACCAATTCAGTGTTGGCATGCTTCATTAACTGTTTGCATACAAGACAAAAGTGCTTTCTGATGAAGTGGAAAACCAACTTGGGACCAATTTTCCACAACATAAATTCAACACTCATTCTACTCTTGATACCTTTGTATTTAAACTACCAAGAAAGGTGTTTTTTTTATGTCTGTCATGTCAATTATCATTTTAATACTCTTATTTCAGATTCTCCTATCTTTGAAAATATTTTAGTTTTAGATTATTTTCTGAGAACCAGTTTAAGATTGACATTTACTAATTTTTTTAATAAAATGTGCCTTAATCACATTGGCAGTTAACAAACTGATTTAGTAGGAATCAATTGTAACCATGTGAGAGGAATGATAAACAGTATTAAAATGGGCAGCTCAAACAAAATCTTGGTTACTCTCTATTTTATTCTCTTTCTGTCTTTCTATATATACAGGGTGTCCCCCCAAAATTTAAACATACTGTAATAAGTGATAGCTCCATTTTGAAAATGAAATGCATTTTGATAAACACTGCCTTTACAATTATTGGAGTGTGTGCATACATTTTTTGGGACATCTATATATGTAGGCATTATAATACCTATAATTGTATTAAGGATTATTACAAATTAATATCAACAGAGAACAAGTTAGCACCACTGTAAACTAGCAAATAAAGGGAGTGCTGGAGAACTAAGCTGGCAGCATAGGTAAACACCACTACTTGCCTCCCGCCTCCCACAAGCACATCAAAATTACAAGTAAAATACAAAACAACCATCATCCAGAACCACTTGAAAGCTGGCTGAATGGGAGTCCTACAACTAGAGAAGTAAAGAAGAAAGCAGGTGGAGACTAGTAGGAGGAGTGGAGGCACAGAATGGCTGGTCTGACACCCACCTGTGGTGTGTTTTTAATTGGGAGCGATATCTGGGCTGCAGAGGCCTTCAGTGAGAAGCAAGGGTCCCAGCCCCACACCAGACTCATAGCCCAGAGTTCCAGAGCTGGAAAGAGAAGTCCCTGTAACTTCAAGCAGTAAAAGCCAGTGGGGATTATGGCTGAGTGCCCGAGAGGCTGCTGGAGACCCTCTTAAAGGACCTGCACACAAACCTACATAGTTTCACTTTCTTTGAGCTCCAATGCTGGGCAGGGGCTTTGGATGAACCAGGGACATACAGGGAGGAACTGGATTTTTGACATCAGGGCAGGAACTTGGGGGCAGCTTTCTCCCAGACAGGGATGCTCGCAGGGGTCATTATTCCTGTGTTGGTACGTCCCTGGTCCCAGAGCTGATTGACAGCCATATCTGAGTTTCCATAGGAGTGGCCCACACTGTTCACTTCGCCCTCGTGATTCCCTGAGACCCTGCCCCATCCAATTTGTGGCTCCACCTAAGCTGTCCATGGGGACTTTTCCATGTGGGTAGCTTATACTGGCTCAGGCTTCAAACTTTCCTGAAGTCTCTCAGATGGGCAGCAGCTGGCATCAGTGTGCCACATACCCATCAATAAGAGTCCCGACGCTAGCACCAGCCAGCCTTGATTCATGGCTGGGCCTCATCTGAGCACTTCCAAGCCCAGTATAGATGGCAGCCATCTGTAGACCTCTCTGTGGCTCCTGCATGGTGACCCCAGGCAGTGGCTGGCCCCAGGCAGAGCCAGTACACCAGGTGGACAGCTACAGACCATACTAGATTACAACTCTACGCATCCACAAGCAACACAACCTAGGGGAAGACATAGCCCCACAGCCCCACTGAAGCAAGTCCTGCTCCATAGGGGTGTCTCCAGCACAGCAGTTCTTCCACTCTAGTCACAGCTGGTCCTCACAACGAATTGGCCTGGAGGTCAATTCCTCCCAATGACACCAATAGCAGTCAAGGCTCAACTACAACAAAACTGTGCCCAGAGCCCACACAGGAGTGTACCTAGAGTGCCCAGCTCAAGTGATAGGAGAGGCTGACCCTGTAGGCCCTACAGGACACTAAAACACAAGGCCACTCTACCAACTCCAAGAGACATAGCAGCTCTAACTAATACATAGAAACAGACACAGGAAAGCACCCAAAATGTGGAGACAAATAAATATGTCATAAATGAAAAAAATGGAAGAAAACAAACTACTGGATACAGAGTTCAAAACAAGGGTTATAAGATTGTTCAAGAATTTTAATAAGAGCTTCAAGGGACTTAATGAGATCTTTGAAGAACTTAGTCATATATTCAAGGATCTTAGTGAGAATTTCAAAGACATAAAAAGGACCAATCAGAAATTAAGCATGCATTAACTGAAATAAAGAATAATTTACGGGGATTCAACATTAGAGTAGAGGATTCTGAGAATCAAATCAATGATTTGGAATGTGAGGAAGCAAAAAACACCCAATCAGAAGAGAAAAAAAGAATCCAATAATATGAATATAGTATCTGGGGATGCCAGAATGAGAAAAAAGAGAGTAAAATATTGAAAACCTATTTGAAGATATAATGACAGAAAACTTCTACCTGGCTGGAAAAAAAAAATAGACTTACAAGTCCAGGAATTGCAGAGTCCCAAAAAAGATGAACCAAAAGAGGCTCACACCAAGACGCATCATAATTAAAACAGTAAAGGTTAAAGACAAAGAGAGAATCTTAAAAGCAGCAAGATAATAGCAGTGAGTTACCTACAAGGGAGTACCATATGACCATCAGCTGATTTTTCAACAGAAACTTTGCAGGCCAGAAGGGAGTGGCAAGAAATATACAGAGTGATGAATAGCAAGGACCTACAACCAAGATTACTCTACCCTGCAAAGCTATCATTTAGAATTGAATGTCAGATAAAGAGCTTTACAGACAAGAAAAAAGCTAAAGGAGTTCATCATCATCAAACCAGTATTACATGAAATGTTGAAGAGTATTCTGAAGAAGAAGAAGAAGAAGAAGAAGAAGAAGAAGAAGAAGAAGAAGAAGAAGAAGAAGAAGAAGAAAAGAAGAAGAAGAAATAAATATGAACAATAAAATGGAAATAATATCAGTCAACAATTGAATCTAAAAATCAAAATAAATGAACAAAAAATCTAATGAACAAAATAAACTGATGAATAAAATAGAATCAAAGTCATGGGAACATGGAACAGACTGACAAATCTCAGAGGGGGGGTGGGGCATGAAGAGATTTAAAAAAATAAAAATAAAAGGTGAATAAGATATTTTTCTTGCCCTAATATAAAAAGTGAGTGCTAAATTGGAGAAACACCATTATTGATCACTGTGTCACAATAATGAGGCATCAGTGTAGTTGTGTCACCCTTGCCAGACCAGCACAAAATAACTATAAACTGTTACCAGACACAATGAAGTCATCCACAGTCCCTACAGTGTAAAAGTCATTATTCAGTTTGCTATATCGCATTTTGTCTTTATCTGAAATCTTCAAAAAATCACTTTGGATTATACAGAGGCAAATCTGGAGACAATGTCTGTCTTTACCTCTCTTCTCTGTATTCGTCTTTAGATTCCACATTGTTCTAGATTTGGTGAACAGGGAGAATAAAATTTTCATTTTTCACATCATACTATATCTATTTCTTAATGTACTATAGCCAGTTTTTTTGTGTGAAAAATTTCTTTGATAAAAGCTTAAGAATATTATATGAATACATGTTATTATATGGAAAGGAATCAATTTCTTAATATTCACAGTATTATTATTTTATCAAATTTAATGTAATAAATAGTTACAGTATTTAAAATATACTTCATTAAAGTTTTGTGTTTTGTTCATGCTAAACCAAATGTTTCAATTCTTTGAATTTAAAATATTTGTAATTATTGAACTTATATTGGAGAAAGAGAAATTAGTCAAACTCAAATATTTTCTTTGGTATTAAAAATCACATCCTGCTATTTGTTTTTTCTTTTTATTTATTTATTTTTAAGTTTTATTTTACTGTTTAAAGTATTACATATAGCGTTACATATTTCTCCTTTTCCCCCTATTGACCTCCCCCCAACAACCCCCCGTTCACATGTCCTCACCCCCCTAGTATATGCATGTGTACAAGTCTTTTGGTTGATCTCTTACCCTCTCCCCCAACCCCTCCCCTGCCTACCCACTGAAGATTGACAGTCTGTTCGATGCTTCTTTGTCTCTGTATCTATTTTTGTTCATCAGTGTATAATGTTCATTATATTCCACAAATGAGTGAGATCATGTGATATTTATCTTTCTCTGACTGGCTTATTTCACTTAGCATAATGCTCTCCAAGTCCATACATGCTGTTGCAAATGGTAAGAGTTCTTTCTTTTTTACAGCAGGGTAGTATTCCATTGTGTAGATGTACCACAGCTTTTTATTTTTTATTGAATTTCTTTATTGATTAAGGTATTACATATGTGTCCTTATCCCTCCATTGCCCCCCACCCCACCCTACTCATGCCCTCACCCTCCTGTTGTCTGTGTCCATTGGTTAGGCTTAAATGCATGCATACAAGTACCACAGCTTTTTAATCCACTCATCTGCTGATGGGCACTTAGGCTGTTTCCAGATCTTAGCTATTGTAAATTGTGCTGCTATGAACATAAGGGTGCAATATCCTTTCTGATTGGTGTTTCTGGTTCCTTGGGATATATTCCTAGAAGTGGGATTACTGGGTCAAATGGGAGTTCCATTTTTAATTTTTTGAGGGAACTCCACACTGTTTTCCTCAGTGGCCACACCAGACTTCATTCCCACCAGCAGTACACGAGGGTTCCTTTTTCTCCACATCCTCTCCAGCACTTGTCATTTGTTGATTTGTTGATGATGGCCATTCTGACAGGTGTGAGATGGTATTTCATTGTTGTTTTGATTTGCACAAACTCTCATAAAATTCATCTGCAATAAAAAAAGACCCTGAATAGCCGCAGCAATCTTGAAAAAGAAGAACAAAGTTGGAGGGATCACAATATCAGATATCAAGATGTATTATAAAGCCACTGTTCTCAAAGCTGCCTGGTACTGGCACAAGAACAGACATATAGATCAATGGAACAGAACATAGAACCCAGAAATCCACCCAAGCCATTATGCTCAATTAATATTTGACAATGGAGGCAAGATCATACAATGGAGTCAAGACAGTCTCTTCAATAAATGGTGTTGGGAAATTTGGTCAGATACATGCAAAAAAATGAAACTAGATCACCAACTTACACCATACACAAAAATAAAATCAAAATGGATAAAGGACTTAAACATAAGACCAGAGACCGTAAAAATCTTAGAAGAATCCATAGGCAACAAAATATCAGACATGTGTCTTAGCAATATCTTTACCGATATAGCTCCTAGGGCAGTGATGGTGAACCTTTTGAGCTCAGCGTGTCAGCATTTTGAAAAACACTAACTTAACTCTGGTGCCGTGTCACATATAGAATTTTTTTTTTGATATTTGCAACCATAGTAAAACAAATATTTATATTTTTGATATTTATTTTATATATTTAAATGCCATTTAAGAAAAATCAACCAAAAAAATGAGTTCGCGTGTCACCTCTGACACGCGTGTCATAGGTTCGCCATCACTGTCCTAGGGCAATGGAAACTAAAGAGAAAATAAACAAATGGGACTACATCAAAATAAAAAGCTTCTGCACAGCAAAAGAAACCATCAACAAAACAACAAGAAAGCCCACTGCAGGAGAGAACATATTGCCAATGTTATCTTCAATAAGGGTTTAATCTCCAAAATTTATAGGGAACTCATACATCTTAACAAAAAGAAGATAAACAACCCAATCAAAAAATGGGCAAAGGACTTACTAGTAAATAGACACCTTTTGAAAGTTGACATACAGAAGGCCAGGAGACATATGAAAAAATGCTCTAAGTCGCTAATCATCTGAGAGATGCAAATCAAAACAACGAGATACCATTTCACACATGTCAGAATGGCTGTTATTTATTTCTTTAAAAAATAAATATCAATAAAATATAGTGTGACTCAAGGAAGGACCTATATCCCCAATATGAAGACCTTGCTGGGTAGTAGAAATTTAGTACTTTTTAATGCTGATTACTGATTCAGTCATCTAAATATATTAAACATGTAAAACATTAGAATCTTTTAATATACAGGCTACTCATCTATGGATTTTTTCCTGAAATGTTTCATGTAAATCAGAAGGTTTATATAATCAAATTTTAAATCAATCCACTAGTTAGGAAACATTTTAATATAAAGCATTTGATTAAAGTGAGCTTTATCTGTAGTGGTTCTGGAATTCAAGCCATTTGCATAAATATTACTTCATACATGTATATATTTATAGACTGCTTTGTCTGTGAGGAGGGAAGAACTAAATGAGATCAAAGGCAGTACTTCTATTTATTATTTTGACTAAAATACTAGTAGAGAATGTAGCTTTTCTGAAAGACCCTTTGTTTTGACTTATTAGCAAGCTATGATGCTAGAGATGATCACATAGTGCCTTTGATGTAGGAGGAGCCAAAGGAGTGAGTGAATAACTCTATTTCCATTTGATACCTGGGTTCTCTAAGGTGTGGAGTTTACTCTGATAATCTACTTGTTGAGGTAATTTCTATTTTGATACCAAGAATCAAGTTGGGACAAAATGTGTTTTTATTTTTCAGTTTTGTCACCTTGACTAGTCTTAATTCCTAAAAGGTCCCCAATTATTGGAAACTACAAAGCAGAGTCCCTCCCTACACTTGGATATTTTACTTTTTCAAAGTTGTGTTTACTAGTTTAGCCTCAAGAGAAATAGCCATTCTTCTGAGTGCATGGCTGACAAAGTTGGTAGAATTACAATTAGTATTGAGTCTGAGAGGTTTCTTTTTGGCCTAGTGAGTGTCAAAGTAGTTAAGTTCTACTGTGAAAAGGTGAAGGGTTTACCCTGTGTGTTTTTATTTGTCCTTTAGAATACTTAGCTCATTTCAAACCTAATAATAATTTGTTTTGATGTTTCTAAATTCAATAAGTATTTTTTGTAACTATGCGTTTAGGTTCTTAAAGGCTTTTTGAAATGTAAGATAAATAGAAAATTAACCATTTGGAAAATAAGATTTGAAAACATCAGTAATCACTGAAGATTGTTAAATTACATGAAGTGGTTTTCTATTGCATTTTACTATCCATTGAATATGGTAACATTACACTTTATAAGTAGAGTTTTGAAAAATACATTCTCACATTCCTTTAAAATACAAGTAGGCCTCCATTCTCTTCATACTAAAGAAAAAAATAACTTATAATGTTCATAATTTTAATTACATTGGACAAAATATGTATGTCACATATAATTTAGTTTTGTTGAGACATAAACTTTGGACTAATATGATGTTTCCAATATATAAAAATATTTTTTCTCAAGAGGTAATTTGTATAAAATATTAGTTGTTAGAATATCAGTTATCCCTTTTATAACTGGCCTACATATAATGTTTTAAAATTGGTTAGTTGTAAGCCAAACACTGTTTTATTTTAGACTTTTCATTTGATGTCGAAAAGAGTACAAATTGTACACTTCTTAATAGGATGGAATTCTTTAGCTTGATTATCACAGCTTTGCAGAGAGGTGCTTTATTTTCCTAAAATAAACATTGAAAGTGATGCCCAGCTCAGCCACTCAATGCACACATTTAACACTCACCAGGAGGGAGGTTTGGTGTGCTGAGCCCACTAAGTTTTAGATCTCAGAAGGGGCTTTACACCCTGTGGCGTAGGCACACTTCTTTCAGTAAAAAGTATGTCATTAAAATACTGCCCTCTCACAGTGATTTCAAACTAGTGAGGTTGGAATTGTTTTTAGTCACTACACAGCATGATAAGCATTTTGGTCTTTTCCTGTAGTAATTTACCATTTGTATACAGGTCACAGTGGGAGGAAATCAGTTTCTTCACGACCAGTAATATTGATCTAAATCCAATATGTCAAAAACCATTTTCAATTTTTGCAAAGAGAAAAAAATCCAACCATTGTGCCATGATAGTTACACACACCTATTCATGTAACCACATATTTACAAAATGAAAAGGAACTTGAGTCATACATGAGAATATATTAGTAAGTTAAGCAAAGAGGAACAGTGATCTTAAGTTTTATCAATTCAATACCCAATTAAATAGAATGATTCATTGTGAATAAAAAAAACAAAACAGAATAAAATATATTTTACTGGTTAACTTAAAAAATATCCAAACTGCTTATTTTGGCATCATGGAAACACAGTCTCAATGAAAACATTGTGCATTGTGTTATTAACTCACAGCATATGATCTCCATTTCTGCCTCCCTAGATTTCTCCCCCCCCGGGATAGAAATAATGTGGACTCACACATTTATTATATTAATTAGAAATCACTACCTAATATAATTATTCTGGCAAGCACATGGTGAGTAGTGAAAATATTATTGACAGAATTTCTCCATTTAACTCTGGTGTTAAAAAGATTTGCATGTCTAAAACTGCCTTGATTAGATATTGTTTTTGACGACTCTGCTCAGTGTTTCACTATATGCACATTAAGCAGGGGGACTTTTAGCACGTCTGAAGTAACATCTGCTCTGTCTTTTTGTTGCTGGGTTCATGGTATAATTAGCTCTATATTTCACCAAATACAATTTTGCTCCCATGGCGGACAAAGCAGCATGAAGAAAACATAAATAATTGCAGATTAGAGAAACAGACGGCAAAGTGGGTGTAGATGGCTTTGATAAAAAAGGGTTAAGGAGAATAGAAGGTCAGCTCATTATTAAGAAAAAAAGGAGGCAGTTAAAATTAGATATGGTCTTTGTAATTAAAGAAAACACACACAGATTTTTTTCTTTTAACAATGTTTCCTATTTGGCCAAATAGTTTAGTGACTTGCAATGAGGTCGTTTGTTTTGCATTTATTTAGGAAACCCTTTAAAAAATATGCATGCTTGGATACACAAAACAAAATTTAATTAAAGGAAATGTTGAAAAGGTCTAGGAGGTTTCATGTTAAGTTTGCCAGAATAGTAAATATTTTTTTTTGAAACTACAACTTTTACACAATCAAGTTAGCTTGATAAAGCCAGCTAGTCAGGTTTCTATAGCCTGATATTCTGATTTCACTGTGCTTCCAAATAACCTTTAGTGAATATATTTGCAGGGGCTAGTAGTATTCCTTTCATATTAGATTCATATTCAATTTTGATCTGTTTATTATTGTATTAAATATCTGGCTAATTGTGCCTAATTCTTTAGCATTACAGAATTTATGTAAAAGAATATTCACAATATACACAAAATGTATAAAAGAACCAAATATTAAAATAATATGTTTTGGCAACCGACAACATAATTTGTTGTACTTTTTTTTTTTAAATATGCTGTATGATCCGTGATTACATTAGCTTCGGTAAGTGTGAAATGTAACTTTCCTCATCTTTTACTTTTGACTATAAACAATGAAATATTTTGAAATTATAATAGAGCATCAAGTTGCCACTTATTTATTTTTATCAGGAAAAACCTTCAGAAGTCTTTAAAATCATGTTCACTTTTTATTTAATTTAGAAAAAAAAATGAAGGAGATGCTAACCTTACAGGTATTCAACAACAGCAAGACAGGTGAAAATACCAAAACATATTTCTCATTTCATTCTGCATCTGAAGCATAAAACTCATGTCAATCCGAGCAATTACAAGACAGAAAAGTAAAACTACAAAAGCAAGACAAAGTTAGTAATAAATTACTATGTAGTACTTGCTGTGTTGAGGAACTGTTTCAAAGATAACTATGTAATGCAACATAAGTAATTTTAAAATTTGTTATGTTCTTCTTTCTACTATGTGTTTTCCTGTTGAAAATAGTGGGGCTAACTATTTCTGTTCTCTGATATTATATTTTTCAAATGGATAATACTCTTAAAAATATTAATGACCCTGGTTTTGCCTGGGAGATTTTACCATCTCCCTGTAGGCTCCAGAAGTTTTTATCTAGCTTCCTTCATCTGGAAGAAAGGTTGTAAAGAGGCAGGGACATATGTAAATAAACCATTTCCACAAGAAAAGAGCCAATAAACAACACAATGTTATTTGTCTACTAATTCTTTGAACTTTGTTGGGGTACTAGAGAGTATAAGGCAAATCCTACATGGACATATATCTGATTATTTAAATGGAACTTTTCTTGGAATCATGAAATCAGAGCCAAAAGGGATCATATAGTTTAGGTGGTTCATGGCTTTATACTGCTAGTTGCACATTAGAATCTTCTAGGCAGCTTTTTATTTAAAAAAACAAAAACAAAAACCTGTATTTACTTCTAACCAACAAAATTATAATCTCTACGAGTAGGATCTATGTATTGGTATTTTTTAAAAGTTCCAGGCGATTCCAGTAAAGAGCCAGTTTTGAGAACCACTGAATTCTAGTCTAATGAACTTTTCATGATTTGAGGCCTGTTTTTATATTTTTGTCAATATAAGCTTGAAAACCACTAGTTATCTCAGATCCATTACGAAATTCCATCCGTGGAAAACTTTCTTAGAAAGTGTTTATATGAAGTATACACAAGGACTGTTCAGAACGTGAGAGTCTTTTAGGTATTTGGAGAAAACAATAGTGGATCCTGGGTTTTTATTCTGCTCATTTCCTGGCTTTTTTTCTGTATAACATGATTTCCTTGATTCTAGTTTTATGGCTTTATAATTATAAGTGCAGACAAATCAAAATCACATGGGCAGGCTTTTCTTAAACTAAAGATGTCCACTTATAGATGAAGATTTGGGCAAGTATAGTTTGAAAACTGGAAATATATTCTAGTCAAATTAACTTCTATGGCCATTATTTTTGAATAAATATTTTTGGTGTACACTTTGCAGTGTCTTGAAGAAATGAACTGCGGCTCCGAAAGTTACTTGACTTGATAAAGTTAGTGAATAAAAAAGGATTTGAATCCACTAATTTTGATGTTAAAATCTGTTTTCTACATTAATGTCTTTGTCATTGGTCACAGGGATGAAGCATAACTGCATCTTTTAGTTGCATTATATTTGGTGAGATATACATAAATGACCATCATGTCTCTTCCTATGAGTTTCAAATAACTAGTAAGGTATTGAGCTGTCGCCATGAGTTTTGGGATCTTCTCCTTAATGCCAGTAACTATGATATGACACTAAGATTGGAAATTATGGTGAAGATTTTTATTCAGCTTTCTCACCTCAGATATTTTTATCATTATTAACCAAACACATTCCCACACTAGATCTTAATTTTCTAAATGTCCTTATGTATGTGTATACATGAGCAAGTGTGTCTAAGTAATTAATAAAAAAATGAAAGTTGTTTTTGTTATACAGACACACAATGTTTGACATTAACATAATTAGTATGGAATTATTGAGAGTGTAGCTGACCAATCCCATGTTAATAAAGCTACTGATTCAAAATAATATATAGAAATTAATAAGGTGTTATCATTCAGGAGAGTTGAGATCCATTTTATTTACATGCACACATAATACACACATGGAGAGATGTTTTAATTTATCTTTCTTGCTCTACCATCTCAGTTCAAGTTCATAAGGCTTTGTCAAATTTTCTTTTAAATTAAACTCTGAAAATGGTACATACGTAGATAGGATACAAAACGTTTCTGTTGGTTTTGTTCAGAACAGGGGGGTGGTGTCATTTTTTCACTCCTGAAAACCCAGGAATTGTTTAACACCACGTTTGACACTCAGGTTGTATAGTTCATCAACCTTTTTAATACCCAAATTATATTACATTTAATTAATTTTTACTCTTAATTCCTTTGATTTAGCTACTTGCTTGCCTCTAATTTGTGGGTCAGAGAATTTGAGCAATTTTGTGTGAAGTAAAGATTGTTTTAAATATGCAAATAGTGCAGTTCTGTCATCCAGTTAAAATTCATTTTTGAAATGAATGCTCACGTGTCTATTTATATCATCAGCATGAAGCTTGAAATGACAATAATATTGTCAGGTTTGACTTACTTTATCTTTATATTTTAATAATAGAGTTCTGTGGTTTATAAAAGTAATGTGTCTTGAGCTATATCTTTATAGAAATAAGAGATATAAATAAGCTAAGAGAACTCTAAGACCAAGACACTGTCAAAGGATGAGTGCTAGCTTTGATTTGAGAATGAACACTTTGTAAGAACAAATATAGGCAAATGTATGAAGATTACTAGTCTTCACAAATATGGAAAAAGAGCCAATTTCTGGTGCTCAAAAGTATGGTTCCCACATAATTTTCACTACTGCTGAGGGAGAGTCTCTGTTGAGTTGGAAGTAGAACTATGAAAATAAGCTTGTATTTTAAGTATATGATAAATGTTAGTACACATTGAAACAAGGCTTCAGACACAATTTTCCATGTACATTGTGGTTTATATAGGTTTTTGAGGACTGGCAACAAAATCACAACCCGAGGGAACATTATTTTAGGGAAACTTTATAATGTAAATTGCTTATACATAAAGAGTTGTTTATATATATTTTCCAGAATACAAATGCACTTTATAGAACAGACAAGTGAACATTAATAAACTTTAAATAATAAAATGTATCAAAATATTTATAGCATGTCTCCAATTTTAGGTCCTTCCAAGTCTCCAGTGACTAGTATAATAAAACAAAATTGAAGTTAGTGCATATTAATAGAAGGTGCTTAACTAATTTTATTTCTGCTCTCCTCTATCAACAAAACACTTCTTCTCATGTCAATAATAGTGCCTACAATTGATTGAGCACTTACAATGGATGGATAAGCCACAGTGCTTTACATATGTTGTCCTTGCACACAACAAAAAAATGAGGAGGCAGGGACAATGATTATCATCTCCTGATCTAGGAGGAAACTGAGGCACTGAGAGATCAGCAAATTGTCTAAGAACATGCCCTTTGACATGGCTGAGCTAGAATTTGAATCGTTTTTTTTAGAGATTTCTACATTTATTTTTATTATTCTTATTTTTATTGCTTAAAATATTACAAAGAATATTACATATGTCTCCTTTTTTCCCCTTGACTTTTCCCCGGCCTCCCCTACCCCCCAGTGTCTTGTGTCCATTGGTTATGCTTATATGCATGCATACAAGTCCTTCGGTTGATCTCTTACCCTGCCCCCCCCCAACCCTCCCTGGCCTTCCCGCTGTAGTTTGACAGTCTGTTTGATGCTGCTCTGCCTCTGTATCTATTTTTGTTCATCAGTTTATAATGGTCTTTATTATCCAGAATTTGAATATTGTTTGGATGTCAGAGCTGCAGACCTAACCACAGGTTGACCTGTTGAGAGCCTGGCAGTGAAATCACAATGAGGGAGGGGAAGAAGGGATGGAAGAGGGCTTTTTCAATAAGATTTATGTTTACTTGGGGGGGGAATCATGTGTACATACACCCCTGGGCCAAATGGTTGGTATTCCACAACACCAGTGTAAAAGCACAGTGTCTTTTTATAATAGACTAGAGGCCTGGTGCACAAAATTTGTGCACTGGAGGGGGGGTTCCCTCAGACCAGCCTGTGCCCTCTTCCAGTCCAGGAGCCCTCTTGCACTCTGTTACACTCACCAGCTGTGAGTTCAGCTTCTGGCTGAGTGGTGCTCCCCCTGTGGGAGCTCACTGACCACCGGAGGCAGCTCCTGTGTTCAGTGTCTGCCTCCTGGTGGTCAGTGCACCTCATAGTGACTGGACATTCTGCTGTTTGGTGGATTTGCATATTAGCCTTTTATTATATAGGATAATGCCACCTCAAACTAGTGCCATAAGATTCTAGGTCAGAAAGATCCTCAATTCATGCTACATCACAAAAACAATACCTTACTATACTATTTGAGAAGTAAACCAATAAATAAATTTTAAGTGACTGGTTGATTTCAATGACATTTATTATCCACACCACCAGGTTTTTTAAAGCTCGATTTGGACTTTAATTTAATTTTTTTTATAATTGAAAATAAATATCAAATTTAAATGCAGCATTATTGGATCCACTTTTATAATCCCACTCCAGTCCCCCAACCTTTCCTTCAAAGCCCTAGCTATACCCATTTGCCCTCCAATTTTTTGTGTGTTTCTATAAATTCAAATTTGTATTTCTCTCTGCCAAAATTTTATTTTACCTTCACTAACCTACTTTTCAATGTTTCCTTTTCTATGGAAACATTTCCCCACTCTAGCAAACATGCATTTAATCTGTAGTATCTTGTTCATACCTGTAAAAGAGCAAATAAATATGTTTTTCTAATACAACATTATGAGATAACTTAACACTTTGAGCTTTAAGATGCCACTGTCTCAATTTTTATGAAATAGCAGTCTTCCTTATATCATTCATTTCTTTGTATGCTTTCTAAAGTCACATATATTTCTAGTGCAGTTATTAAAACCACAATGCATTAAACCCTATATATGAAAGGAGCACATATAAAACCATACATTTCCACTTTGCTCCCCAAATTCTCAAATCATATAAACAGCACTGTACCCTTTTCCTTCCTTGGTAGGCTGTGACCACCTTGAGGGCAGAACCTAATTCTTTCTGCATTCCAAGTATTTGGAGCAGTGAGGATCATGAGTTACACTCATTAAATTGTTTAAATGAGTAAATGAGTAAGATTCCTGAAAATGAAGAAATATTAAATTATTTTATGTTTAAAAGATACATTTTTTCCAATAAAGACCTAAACAACAAGGTATGAAAGAGATGCATAATTTTATACCATCCACTAATCAGCCATCTGGCTACTCTGTAAATGAAACACACACACACACACACACACACACACACACATTTCAGTGTTCATATCTTGATTAGGAGCTTTAGTTTGGGACATCCTATCTAATAATAGAGAAACATGGTAATTAGCGGTACCTCTGTTACCCTTCCCATTGGCTAATCAGGGCGATATGCAAATTAACTGCCAACCAAGATGGCGGCCGGCAGCCAGGCAGCTTGAAGCGAACATGAGGCTTGCTTGCTTCAGTGACTGAGAAAGCCAAGGTTCCCCGCCTGCGGCTGCTGGCCTCTGAGCTTGCAGTTTGAAACATTGTTAAAAATATAGAAGCTAAAAAAAACCCCAGAAACCTGCTTTCAGCCAGCCGGGATCTCAGAGCTGGAGTTGAAACAGTGTTTCGATTATAGAACCCAAACAAACCAGATACCTGCTTTCAACAGCCAAGGCCTCAGAGCTGGAGCCAAGCCTCAGAGCTAAAGCTGGCCCAGAATAAAAAAAAAAAAAGAAAAAAAGGAGCGGTTGGGAGCTTCAGTCACCCGCCAGCCTGAAAACAGTCCTCAGCCCCTCACCCAGACTGGCCAGGCACCCCAGTGGGGACCCCCACCCTATTCCAGGACACCCTTCAGGGCAAACCAGCCCCCACCCGTGCACCAGACGTCTATCCTATATAGTAAAAGGGTAATATGCCTTCCAGCACCGGGATCAGCGGAGCCGCAAGGCCTTCCTGCACCAGGATCAGCGTGACAGGGGGCAGCGCCTAAACCCCCTGATTTCCCTGCGGCTCTGTGTGCGACAGGGGGCGGGGCCACAACCTCCCTATCTGCCCTGCTCTGTTCATGACAGGGTACGGAGCCCCAACCCCCCTGATGGGCCCTGCTCTGTGCATGACAGGGGGTGGCGCCACAACCTCTCCATCAACCCTGCCTTGAGTGTGACAGAAGGCGGTGCCCCAACCCCCCAATCAGCTCTACCCTGAGTGTGACTAGGGGTGGCATTGTAACCTCCAGATCCGCCCTGCTCTGTGCATGACAGGGGGCAGTGCCCCAACTCCCCAATCGGCCCTGCTCTGAGCCTGACCAGGGGCTGCACCTAGGGATTGGGCCTGCCTTCTGCCACCTGGGAGCAGGCCTAAGCCAGCAGGTCATTATCTCCCGAGGGGTCCCAGACTGCGAGAGGGCACAGGCCGGGCTGAGGGACCCTCCCTCCCACACTGAGTGCACAAATTTTTGTGCACCGGACCTCTAGTCTTAAATATAAAATATCTGAAGAGCATTCTTGGTGGTCTTACCCCAAACCTTCCCATACTTCAGTTTTCTCATCTTTGTTATTGGTAACTCTAATTTTCTACTTACTTGCTTATGCCCTAAACCTTGGAATCATCTTCGACTCTTCCCTCTTTTATACCTACAATGTATTCACACATACACCCACCCCTGACCGTTTCTTCTCTCTTGCCTGGATCATTGTGAACATGTCTAATTGGAGTTCCTGCTTCTCACCTTCGCCTTAACAGCCAGCAGAGCAGTCTTGTACACACCCATGTAAGACCAGGCCACTTCTCTGTGTATACCATCCAATTCTTCCCCTGTCATGTAGAGTAAAAGTAAAAAAAGTCCTTTTGTTAACCTATAATCTTGTGCATGGTAGGCTCCTGGCTACTCCTCCACTCTGACTGTTTTCCTTCCCACTGTTCTTTCACTCACTTACCTTTAACCATCTAGCCTCCTGCCACATCACAAATATCCCAGGAACTCTCCTACCTTGCATTACTGTTTCCTTTTCTAGAGATACTCATGTCCCAGATATCCATAGATCGTGTTTCCTCATCTCCTCCAAACATCACCGTCTTTTTAAGGATTTTACCAAAAACCCTATTTGAAATTGCAACCTACCTCCTCAATACATAAATACACCCTATCCTCCTTTACTGTATTTTTTTTTTGCAATGGCACTTTTATCACAGTCTGCCATGCCATGTGAGTGATCTAGTATACACTTATTAGAATGTCAGCACCATGGGGCCTGAGACTTGGGTGTCCAATTTGGTCATTACTAATCCCAGTGCCTAGAACAGTGCCTGAAACCAATATCTGTTGACCAAATGAATTAGTAAGGGATTTATGTTTTGAAGCACAAAAACATATAAAATAATATTACTAAACAGATTTAACTAAGAAAAACTGAGCATGTAAGTTGTTCTTTAACAAAAGCACTACTTTTCCAGTGAGATCTAAGAGTTAAAAAGGGACCTCAAAAGTCTTTGCACTGAGAAAGTGATGATGAAACCGTTAAAACATTTATTTCCTAAAGGTTACATGCTCCAGAAGCTACATATCACTTCAGCTCATGTTTACACATTATGCTACTATCACTGTTTAAAATGTAGGGATTTTTAATTGAATTTTATGGCTGGTCTACATTGTTGATAGTAATTTTTATGTTATAGCTTATGAGTTTAGCCATAGAAGGATACAGAGAAATTTCCATTGATGTAATAAAATATCTATAAAAGCAAAATGCTGTTTCCTTACTAGGTAGTTATGTTATATATCTCTAAGTCTCTGAACATTCAATCATAAAAATGCATTTTGAGAATGAATATTTAGTAAATTAAATAACTTTCCTTAAAACAATAAGAATCAGTAATATATTCCTAGATATTACATAAAATATACAGTATTTTTAATAAGCAATTTGTCTTTTTAAAGTACCGTAGTAATACATATATACAGGTAGGAGCCAAACACTTTCTGAAAATTTTCATATTAGTTATGTATATAATTAAGCATATTATTTGTTTTCATATAGTATTTTTGATGTGTATATTTAATGTTAATGCTTTATCCATTTAATACACCAAAAGAGTTATAAAAAGCTGTACTTCTAATCTTAATATCTTTATTCTTTTGAAACAATTTTATTTTAATTTGCTTAGAACACTTAACATGAGATCTACCCTCTTAAAATTTAAGCTTACATCACAGTATTGTTGACTCTTGGTGCAACGTTTTACAGTAGATCTCTAGTGCTGATTCATAGTGCTTCACTGAAACTTTCTGTTGATTAGCAACTCTCTATCCCCCTCATCACAGCTTAGTAAAGTAAGCCAGTCATGAGAAGACAACACTGCATGAATCCAGATATATGAGATATCTAAAATAGTCACATTTGTGTTAGTTTTATATTCAGTTTTCAAAACATGACCAACATAGGCTTTTAATTGGAAATTATATTATAGACCTATACTTATACTGATCAATTAACTAAAATACTTGATTCTTTCTTAACAACATCTAGAATTTAAAATTTTCATAAAACATGTGCATTAATCAAATTTAATGTGAACCCAAACCAATAGTCAGCAATAGTTATTCTAGATATTTTACTTACTTCACCATGGGAAATGGTGATGAAAAATAGGAATGTTCCATTATTATTGACCTTTAAAATATCTTAAGTTAAAGATTATGAATACTTTTGGCTGAAAGCATACATAATTTTGCTATTTTATTTTTCTTCTAAATATTCTCACTCAACAGCACTTTCTTGAATTTTAAAATGTATAACATTCATTTGACATTTTGCAGTCTAAAAATTAAATTTTCATATTTGCTTTGAATGCATCTGGGAATTTAGAAATGAAATTTTGATAGAAATAAAAATGCCACACGTAATATTATTGGTTATATGTGGTTTTCATTAAAACATATTACCCAAGTTATCTGGAAATGGGTGGGCATCTATGCTTTCAATCATTGATATTAGGGGTAATTTATATCCATTGTCTATTAAAGCTCTCAGATGATCTTAAAATATGAGAACATTAAAGATCCGTTAATTTTAGAGGATCTAGACAATCAGAAAAGTATTTCAGAATTCATTAATATCTCTGAATTATAAGTCACAAAAGATTGGTTTGAACATTTATACTATCTTCAATAAAAAGGTATTTCTTTGTCTTTTTTTTTTTACTGTTAACTTGAAAATAATGAAAATAACCCCTCAAAGTCTTTTATATGATCTCAGCTTAATTCCTGGCTTTAGTCAATCCAACATTATATTTAAACCCCTATCCCCCCGATAATTGTTCCCATCATCCTATGGTAATGTGCTCTTGTGCATTACTGTTGTGCTCTGTTCTTATTTCTAAAAAATCTGAACTCTGAGGCAGCTTGCTACATTTGTTGTTAAATTCTACTGATGTTTCTGAAACTCCAAAGCATCATATATATGTTAATTATAATACATTGCCTTCATTTAGAATAACATTTGACTGAATACCTATTCTGGACCATTCACTGGTTTAAGTTGAGTAGCTGCAGAGACTAATGATGGAGCTTTTATCTTTAAGAAATTTAAAGAACCTCTTGGAAGCATATTGCACTTTTCCTTGTTAAAACTGAGATAGTCAAGATTTACTTGGATTTTTAGAAATTACCAATTTCAAGATGTATTTCCTTTACTTTTAATGTTCATGGTATGTTAGCTATTTTTCTATATGTTTTAAAACTGCTCTTCTCAAGTCTAATATTTCTTAAGAATGACCATAATTTTTATAATTTTATAAGCCATACCGATATGGTAAAATTCTCTTTTCCCCCTCCCCGAGCACTTTTTTCTCATCCCTCTTCTCTTCTTCACATCAGTTAAATGACATGTGCTTTTCATATACTCATTATCTAATCTGTGTGATAATTTGATACTTATCCTCAATTGTTGGTATGTTACACATGACAGCCTGAGGCTCCCACAGCTTCTCACCTCTCATTTCTATCTGACCTCAGCACCTGTGATCTTAACCTTGACTTTTCTACTAAATAATTGTCCTCCTAATTAGTTACATAGTGTTATGTGCTCTATGCTTCATGCAAGCATCTCACTTCATTCTGAGCTTATTCTTGAATAGTTCTTAACCCACTTTCCAGATGAATGTTTGAGGTTGAGTGATTATGTCTGACTTTGCAGAGTCAATAGTTAAAACCACCTCTAACTTTGACCAATTTCTGTGTTCTGTCTACCACCTCAGAATGACTAACTAGTTATTCCTTGTGAGGTAAAATTAAGTCTAGAGGAAAAAATTTCCTTTCTTATTACTACTTTCTTTTAAAAATTCAATGTTGGCATGGAAGTAATGAATTTTCCATAAGAAATGCTAGAGCAACTTTTCTAATCTTGTTCTTATTGTCTGAAGTCATATTAGGATAGTATTCGAGTTACTAAATTAATACATAACCCGGATGTTCTAAAAAGTCCTAAAATGTTATCAGATAGACCAGAAGTTCTTCAAGTGAGGTCCCAGGACCCATGGAGAGGAGAGTTCCCAAGGGTTCAGGGCGTCCAAGTGGTCAAAACCTTTTTATGAGAATACGAAGACCTTATTTAGTTTTTTAAAGCTCTCATTTTCTCCTGGATTTTTAAAGAATCTATGGATATGTGAGATCACAAGAGATTGAATCTAGTAGTATATGCAAATATCCAAATGGCTTAAGCCAGACATTAAATAATTTTGCAAAAGTAGATACATTTATTTTGAAAAATATATTTCTTAAAGAAACATTTATGCTAACATACAATGAATTAGTAGTTATTTTAATAAAGAAATAATATTAAAATTCTCTTTTGTAATATGGCAAATATTGACAGATATTACCAATATACATGAAGATATTCTGAAACCAAAATGGTTAAGAATCACTGACATATAGAGCTATATATTATTTAAAAAGACCCTTGATTTTTAGACTAATTGAGAAGCCTTGATCACTTAGAGTAAGTCTTACTTGCGAGTTTCTTTTAAAATGTGTGCAGTCAGTGGTGATTGTGAGAAACGAATGTGGTAATCTCCACTGAGAAACTTGGAAACCTTGGACATGGTAAAGCAATGTGATGATCTCAGGACGGTTGACTTTGAAGACGAACAAGAAGTTATTGTCATAATCTGTTGATTTTAAAATAATCATTATTAATCTTCAAATTTATTTTCCCCTATTCTTATAGATTCAAAAACTCTGATTCTGTCAGATGTCTTTGCTAATTTTTTTTTGTGTGTGTGCATCTCATTCATTTAACTACCATTTAGAGAGAGTTCTCTCTATAAGGTTTTGTAGGCTATGGCAAATTTCAAAGTGGGTATAACAAATACTCATGGCTTTCATTCTGAACTATAGCAAATGGCAGAGCTAAGATTCAAACCACCATGAGGCCAGTTTGTATATTTATCCATCAAATTTTAATTATTTGGAACTGAGAAATTTAGTTCAACAAACACATATCGAACATCTAGTATGCACAAAGAAGTCCCATCTTTCTATGCAAGGCAAGTTTTACTTCATTAAGTCCTTTCTCCTCTCTAAATATTTTAAAATACAATATAAAGTATGACTTTTATGCTAAAACCAAGATAATTGTTTTCTTTTGATTTTCTTCATAGAGTCATGATATAGGGACTTGGCATTTAGTGGTACTGAAGATTTGATGTGTGTTTATAACAGGCTTTCTTTCTCTTTTTTGATATGATATATTTAAAATGTACTGTGCAGCTTGTGAACTCCAGAATACTTTATGTTTTTTAATCTGAAGAGCAGCCATAATGTTTTTTTTTAAATATTAATTTGCACCTCTTTAGATTTCCACAGAGGACATTTCTAAAATTTATGTGTAGCATAAACACTTCTTTTAGTTAATTGTAAAAGTTTAACACTGACTATATTTACAGCCCCATAGGTATAGTTGAAAATTTGCATATTAAACAGAGTTGCTCTCTGGCATGGTTTAAGAAAATGATCTATGTTCTTAATTATACCTTTAGCATAAATGTGTGAATGTCATTTATTGAAATGGAAAGAGGAAATCAATGATGATGAAGACAATGATGATAATATAAAACTTAATAATTACATTAAGTTGGCAAATTTGGTTCTTTTTCATTATTTGATCATTTTATATTTAATGAGGTTATAAGTTGAAAATTATTTCATTATGATGAAACTTCTGGACTTATAATTAGTTTCATAGTTATTTTATGTCTTCTTAGGTGAATCAAAATGTCAATATCAATGAATTTTAAACTACATTTTCTTAACCAAATTAAGAAATTGTGTAATCATGTTTATAATTTTCATAGTGATTAACTTTATTCCTAGAGTCAAATATTGATTTATAGTATACAAACTGCATATGTATTTTGACTTAATGAATACAAGTTGGTTGTTCATTTACAATCCATAGCATAGTTAAAATTTCTTATTTTTAAAAGATGAAAGGAAATCATATCTCATGATATTTAAAGCTACACAAATAATTACCAATATTTTCCAATTAATATTTGTCCTTTCCTTAAGCGGTTTTAAGGATACTTAAAGCACAGTCCAAAATTAGAGTTGACAATTGCAAATACAAACCAACCAACACAGTAATAAAATCAATACTTACATTTCCCTCGAGGCCACTATTTACTGTTTGCTGCGCCATTTCCTTAATGGAATGGCAGTTATGTTTGCAGAAACCTTGTAACTACCATTTTTATGTTTTAACTAAAAGCAGCTTTCTTGAAGAAGTATGATAAAGAAATTCTTGAGCTACTGTTAATAATTGTTATAACCCTTTAGTAGTTAATATGAGTGCAGAGAAGGTGTTTCTTTTAAAAATGTTTTTCTGATAAATGTTGTAGTGTTTCATAAGCAGTGATATTTTTTCTACTGAGAGAGAGAAAGAGAGAGAGAGAGAAAGAAGAGTAAGGAAAATTAACAGTTTTTTATACTTCACACATTAAAATTAGTTTCAAAATGTAATAGACAATATGATTGATTTCTATTAGTTAATTTTTATTCATGTTGTTATGATTGTATAGTAATTTCTTTTTTAAATTATTGTTTTGTATTTCTTTTAAAGAAATATACCTACTATTCTAATCATATTAAATATTTCTCTTTTTAGTGTACTTTCCTTTGCATTTAAAATTATCTAATATTAATGTGGTATTATCATGTCAATTCTTTAAACAGATTTATACTTTCCCTGGAATTTAACCAAAGTTAAAAGTTAATTGATCTCCACATTTGCTTCTAGTTTTCTTTTAAAGATAATAATATCCTCACAGTCACTCAGGATGAAAAGGTACAGCTTACCTTCTTGATGAATTTGTGAATGGTCAAATTTTATTTTTATTAGTAAGTGTACAAACAAAAATAGAGAAGTTGTGTGAATAGAATTTATGGCCCTTTAAAGAGATCATGTTTTGTAACAGGATATTGAAAAATCAAGTCCATGGGCCAACTCAGGTCTTTTTACATGATGATGTCAGCAACTCTGTTGCGTGATAAAACTGCAGTATTTTCATGACAAAGAAAATTCATATCCACATCTTTAATAAATGAAGAAGAAGAAGAAGAAGAAAAAGGCCCTTACTGGATTCACATATTCCCATCAGAACCTTTGTAGCTTCCTCGAACTGTAAATATTGAGAGTAAGATCAGAATGAAAGTGGTGTTGCATCACAATTAATATCTGAAGTTATTGCTGATGGCGTCGCATGTACCCCACACTCCGGCTTTTCATGCAGAGCTTTGAAGAGCCCTGCAGGACCCACCAAATGTAACTGATACAGAATCATTGCTGCACAACAGCTGCATGACAAGGTGCTGCAGCTTGTACTTTAATCTACCTCTCTTTCTGAGAGTTTATTATGTTTTTGAATTTATTCTTTTGTAGATCTGGGAGCTATCTTTTTTATGGAAATTAATCTTTTTAGAAGATTTGTACTCTCTTTTTCAAACACTAATACATTCATTCAAGTATCCTATTATTCAGATCCAGCTGGCTTTTATCTGGTGATATTTACTTCAAAAAGCCAAGTTAAATGGTATCATACATTAATTCTCAGGGCACAGGAAAGCTTTTTTAGAAGAAAAACATGATTTGGTAATTACTTGAAATATCATAATAAAAATCACAGAAAATGTCAAATGTATTGTATAATCCATCATAATAGGAAACTTCAAAAAGTTGTTTCCTGAGTGGTTTTCTGAGTCCATCCTAAGTTTCCATTGCAGTCAAACATGATATAACTCGAAAGTTTGCTTTATGTTCTAATAAACTCTATTATGAATTTTAGGTTTATATTGTTTGTTCACACAAAGCAGTGAAACTTCAAAAGGAACATTATCCACTGCTATCTCTTACATAAATCAAACTGGAAATAAGACACATTTTACAATTCAATTTAGGATCCCACTGAGACAATAATGTTGCAAGCTGTGCATTTTGCAAAGTAATATAGTAATGTCTAGTTTGCATTTTTGAAAAACCAAATTAATCACACTTTATTGAATACGTTGGAGCAAACCTAAAATTCATCTATTATTAAAAACTTGTGCAACAAACACATACTATATTTTATACATAAAGGACAAACTCATTTATTCATTAGGATAAAATACTTGGAGTTTGCATTTTGTAACTATGAAAGAAATGACATTTGCTATTGGGGCTGTTTTGAATTTTTAAAAGCTGTCTATGCATAGCAAGCTGCTTGAAAATTTATATTCACACATTAAATTATACCAAGTTTTAAAGCATCCAGATAATATTAGACTTTAACTAAAAAACATTGGGGTAAGAAAACAAAAGTCATTAAAATAAATGATAATAGAGACGTCATACAAATAAGAGAAATTTATATTGTGTTTTATTTTATGTTACCAACTTTTAATAATATGATCATTTTATTATTTTGATAAGAAAATTAATAACACTCCCCAGGCAAAATAAAGGCTTATCAAGCTCTACAATTTTATCAGGCTCAAGAAAACAAGTACTTCTTGCATGTATATATTTGGAGGTACAGTTGCAATAAAACACTATATATAGTATTGGGAATCGAAGTTTTGTGCCATCATTTAGAAATTCTATATGGTATGTATTATAGGTTGCTATTTTTGAAACGTCAGTATTGAGGAATTTTAGTGAAAATAAAAATCATGAAGGGAAGTGAAGAATTGCAAGAATAGTGGTAAAGGTGACAATGTTTATTATAGTGGTGCATATTTCCTTCAGTGTCAGGATAGTAAACAGTTTTGGGATCTGCTGATGTGCATAATCTTGTGCATGATAACAGTTATTTAAGGTTCTGTAGAACAGTAGCACATGCTCTGCACAGAATAGAAATGGCAACATTTAAAAGACATTTCGAGATTTAATTTTTCAATAAGATGGTAAAACCAAACATGATATATTTCATAAGCCTTATTATTAAAGCATGATTTGGAGGGAATATTTTATTTTTACTTTCTCAATTGCATCACTCAGGAATAGAAAAAAAAAGGGTCCATTAACCCTAACTCTACCCAGCACCCTTTAGCTTTTCTGTTAAGAATTCTACGTTGTTGTCTTATGTTCACTGGTAAGTTGTTGTCCTTTTTTCAAGAAAAAGTAAATTACTTTTCTTTATGTGAAGACTTCCAAAAAGATACAGGTTTCCTTTTATTGGGAAAAACATATTCAGTGCATATATATAATGGATTATATTACAGGGCACTCAATCAGATAGGGAAGAGTATGCAGTATGTCCTCACTCAACATAATTGTTTTGTCTTATCTGGGTCTGGAAACCAATTTGTTCTTCAATCATCATTTTAAAAAACTCTAATAATAGAGAACACAAGATTTTTTTTTCTATTTTTACCAATTTTCCAGTGGCATGAAATATGAGAATCAGGATTTCTGCCCTGGTCATATCACTGTCAAGGTGGTGGATGACAGAATTTGGGACGATTATTTCTGATGATGAGTTCCTTTTCCTCCTTCTGACTATCTGATACATCACTTTAATCATATCTCTCCCCTACCTAAGATGATGACCAAACTCATCATTGTGACATCTGAGAACTTTCATAAGCTGGCCCTAGCCTACCTAATTCTTTCTGACTTCTGCTTCTTTCTGCCTAAGATGCACTTTTTCTTCCAGTCAATCGAGCTACCCAGCTGTCATCCAAATCCACCATTAGTTTGTCTTTGCCTCCTTCACAGTCCAGGCAATTCTCTCCACTGGGCGTGCCCGTTTGTGCAGTGAAAAAAATTTAGGACCAAGGGTCAGGCAAATAAATGTGCTCCAAGTCCAGCTCTTTCCCTAAAGAGTTATGTGACCTCAGGCATTTCATTTGATCGTTCTGAACCTGTTCCCTCTGCTGCAAAATGAGAGCGTTGTGCTTGATGGTGCCATCTCAGTGAAGTCTCCCAATGTACCCGCCTAACAAATGTGCTTGCATGTGCACACACACACATCATGTATATGGAAAGCCTCTGTTTCAGACTTCTATGACTGGTATCTCACTTATACCATGTCACTTTATTTTTTTTCTCACATCCTAACTAGAATATAAATTCCAAGAGTATGTAGATTTTTGTCGGCTTTCTTCACTGCTTCATTCCCAGTGCTTACACAATGTCTGGCATATAATAGGTATTCATTATGTGTTAAAAGAATAAATGATTTCTGGATCTATTTTGTACTATAACAGTCTATGATTCAAATATGTAAAGAAAAAGAAATAGCATATTGTGTAATGGTGTTTAACTATAATCTCTTGCCTTTTAGCCTGTACAGTAACATTCTTGCCATCTAGTTCTCTACATGTGATTAAAAATTGACATTTTAATAAGTTATTTGTGTTTTCTGTCCTATTTCTGTTTTTTCTGTTTAACATGACTGCATAATAATCTTAATAGTCTGCAGGTTTTTCCCCTTTTCTCTCCAAGATTTTCAATATGTGATATTAACTTGACTTTTGGATAAATAAGAATATAAAATATTTTTCAAAGCCAGAATTTAAACCCATATTAAGATAAATCTGAGTAAATGCACATCATGGAGTGATTTTCTAAAGTGATTTTCACAGTCAATAGAGATTTGACACATTTAAAAACTCAGCCTTCTATTCCTAAACTCTTAATACTTTGGTGAATTTATTAGATTTAGAGTAGATAACAACATACAAGTATTTTTTAAAATCTCTCATAGTATTTATACACATAAGCTATTAGAAAACAAATCATTTAAAATTTTTGTTTATTGATGTACCCATTACATAAGTATACTTCTTTGTGAATATGGTTCAAACATATGGTAAGAGGCAAAATATACTCCAGATATTTCTTTGTGAAAGTAGCTATTTATAGGAAGCTCATAGAACAAATTTTTAAAATATACGAAAGAGGAAAAACAGTTTCTGTACGGACTATTTTAACTAAAGGGAGTTCTTTTTAAAATATATTTTTATTGATTTAGAGAGGAAGTGAGAGAGTGATAGAAACATCAATGATGAGAGAGTCATTGATTGGTTACCCCCTGCACACCCCCTACTGGGGATCAAGCCTGCAACTTGGGCATGTGCCCTGACCTGGAATCGAACCCATGACCTCTTGGTTCAGAGATTGTTGCTCAACCACTGAGCCATGCCAGCTGGGCTAAAGGGAGTTCTTAAAGTATTTAATTTTTTTTGAAAAATCATATTTTAGCCTACTAACTAAAGTCTTAATTAGTTATTTAATATAAGTTACTTTAATTAAGACCAACATTTAGCAAAGTATACTTATCGAGGTATTAAGCTAGGTACATCTAAATGAGAGCCTCTGTGTACTGCTGAAAATGGTCCTAACAATTTTGTGTAATGATGCGAGAGAATGTGCATAAGAGAACATACAAGAAGCAAAAATGATGTTATACTTTAGTATTGGAGGATATATTGAAATTATGCAAGACAGATTTTGTGATCAAAAGAGAAAATAGCAGGTCATAATAAATATTTTTATTACAAAGAGTTTTGTTTACAATGTGATGGGGAATTACTGTTAAATAATCAAGGACTCCTCCCAAGAAGATAATTATTTTTAATAAGTAGAGTTCTTTTTACACTGTAAATATTTCAAATGTAATAGCTTTATTTTGGAAAAAGATAATTTGGAAAGATGTTACTTTCATAAGTTCAAGCCTTAAGAAATCCTACTTTTAAGCACTATTTGAGACTTTACAAACATTTTTTTTTTAGAAAAGCATGTCACTTTTTAACATTGATGTTGGAAAAATTGTTGAATAAAACTTCTGAATATGATTGATTTCTCTAATACTATCCTGTGTTTTTTCAATGAACATAAAATGTGTGTTTAGTATTTCATTCTGACAATGAATCATTGTGTGCCCTTAGATTGGTTGCAATCTCTCTTACAGTCTTCATCGGTCACATTACGGCTATAATAATTACACTCGATGATTTTTAAAAGAAAAAATGAATAATAATGTTTAAATTTTACTTTATATTGGTCTAAGGGTGTTGATATTGTTAAAAAATAATTCTCATTTTAAAACATACTTTGTAGCCATTTTTATTATTCTAATTCACATTGCCATACCAATCTAAAACAACACATTGTATCTAATCCTTCTTGGGATAAAAGAGAGTGCTTATATTTAACTCCCAAATTGGAGTTAAAATGTAGAAATAACATTATCCATATTACTGCTAATCTTCCTAAGTATTTTTCTTCATTGCCAGCAACTGAAATTTTAGTGGTCATTTTGACCTTGAAAATCTCCTGCCATGTCTGCCCATGAAAAACTGATGAAAAGTCCTTTGAATAGTACGTTTTCACTACATATAATAGAAGCTATGGAAAGAACGATTTGGTTTCAAATAAACAGTAGCTTTCAACAGGCCTGCCATCTGCACGTAATCTACCACTCTAATATAATATTATTTCAATGGTTCTTCAAAGGTGCTGAGTTCTTTGTGATGTAGTCTCTAGATTCAAAGCTGCCTCTCTCCATAATGTTCTTAAGGAGGATCTTGTAATTACTGGACACTACAATTTCTTATCATATTGCAAGTTGTACTTACAGCATCTTTTCAAACTATGCTTAGTTGTGTCTTATTTTTTTGTCTCTGTTTAGGCTTTCTACCTACTATAAATAGTAGTTGTATTGTTAAGGTTTTCAAACCAATCATAATCTGCTTCAATCATTCATTCATTATTGAGAGCCCGATATCTGTCAGGTCTTCATGCTGATTATCTTATGAAAAAAGATATTATAGATTAGAAGTCAAGAGGCTTGAATATTATACAAATGCATTGATATACTTTTGTGCTAAGAATTTATTATAGGAGTCATGTAACAATATTTGTGTATGCCAGCTCAGTTTCTCAGCTGTCTTCATTTTTTAAAAATCATTCAGCTTGGCTTACTTGGAACTTACTCTGTATCTTATGTTGAAATATGAATTTAATAGAATTAGCTTTGTACATTTTATGCCCTCTTCAAGTATGATGGCTTAATATCATACTCACAAGTCAAAGATATCCAAATCTTCCTCAGTGGTATCAGCTTTTCTCCCAAATATCAGTCCCATATTTCTAACTTCGTATTGTCAATCTTTCTTTGACTCTTCCTGGAATAGCTCATAAGCAACAAGTCCAAAGTTGAATTGATTTTATTTATCAGTAAATATGATCTTCCTCAGATAGGTGATTTAAAGCTTGGATTGTGGATTCAGAATTCCAAGATTAATATCCTTCCTTTTTACTACTGTATAGTATTCCATTGTGTAAATGTACCACAGTATTTTTGTTGTTGTTGTTTGTTTGTTTTTTTTATCCACTCATATGCTGATCGGCATTTGGACTGTTTCCAAATCTTAGCTATTGCGCTGCTATGAACATAAGGGTGCATATATTCTTTCTGATTAGTGTTTCAGGTTTCTTAGGATATATTCCTAGAAGTGGGATTACTGGGTCAAATAGCAGTTCCATGTTTAATTTTTTTTGAGGAAACTCAATAGTTTCTCACAGTGGCTGCAACAGCTGCATTCCCATTAGCAGTGCACGAGGGTTCCCTTTTCTCCACATCTTCACCAGCACTTGTTTGGTGATTTGTTGATGATACCCATTCTGACAGGTGTGAGGTGATACCTTATTGTTGTTGCATCTCTCAGATGATTAGTGACTTTAAGTATTTTTTCATATCTCTCTTGGCCTTTTGTATGTTCACTTTGGAGAAGTGTTTATTTAGGTCCTTTGCCCACTTTAAAATTGGATTGTTTGTCTTCCTTTTGTTAAATTGTATGAGTTCCTTATACAGTTTGGAAATTAACCCCTTATCAGATGTATCATTGGCACCTTTTTCTCTTTATCTTTGTTTCCAAATGATCACTAAGTTCTACCAAGTTTATTTCCAAAATATCAAACATATTTCTTATTATCCTACCTTTCTATTTTTCATTCTATCTGATAAAATTGTGTGCATTTGTGTGCATATATGCTATATCTTTGTATCTTTCTTTCACACTATAAGCTACTGATGAACAAAGATTATAGATGTTCATGTTTGAAATGTACCACGTGTGAATGTAAGAATCGGTCTGGGTTTGCAGCTCTCAGTTTAAGAACTGACTGAGAGTTAGTCCTAATTTGTTAAATGCTGTGGATGCAATGGGAGCAGAAGGCACATAAGCCTGGCCACGTGATGCTTACATTAAGACAAGAAATGTTGGGCCTTTCCCTTAATAGCAATGGGAAACAATTGCAGTCCTCTAAGCAGGAGAGAAACCGTGTGAGATTTGTACTTAAAAGTAATGATGTTCCTTGGACCTGGTTACAGCAGCAGATATAGAAACAGTGTAGAGATAGATTACACAGATAAAATCAACAGGACATAAAAAGGAATTGGACATGGATGTCACAGAGAGAGAGAGGAGATAAAGATGTTTCCAAGGTTTCTGACATATAGCTAGCTAGTGATGTCATTTATTGAGGCTAACAAGGATTAGGGAGAAGATAGTTTAACACTAGATCCATACATATGAGAAATACTAAAATAACTCCCATGAGTATGTCATGTATTTTATACTTTTCAGAAAATTCCATAACAATTTTGGCTCAAGTGAGAAGATTTTTCAATTCAACGTAAGTAATTTAAAACTAAAAATGTTGTCTAAAACAGTAGAAGTTAAAACTGATTTCAGCTGACCATGAACAGCAATTACATATGAACATAAAATTGTTAATATTATATATCAGGACATTTATTACTGTACTAACAGTATAGAAAGTATATTAACTTGAAATTTTATTTAATCTAATTCTAAAACTATAGGGAAATGACATTATCCTTAGAGAGGAGAATTTCCAGTTCATTTGTTTGCCTAATGGAAAAATAATTTGACGAGTCAAATTGGAAAAAGGTAGAAATTTATTGACATTGGCAATGAAAAAGGTTAAAAGATGTAGTTAAGTTAACATAGATGCATTATACCAAATTACTTTATTTGGAAGGATTTTATAAATATATTTTAGGTTAGAAAGCTTAAATATGTTTCTAGTATAGGTATTTCTACCCTGTCCATAATAGCAGTATACTTTAGCTGTGGAATTTAACCAATCTGTTGGAATGTCATCATTTCAACTGAATAGAAACATTTGGCTCTTGTTTACAATGATATTATAGTCCATATCAACAAAACACGCCAACATTTAGAAAAAACAAATTAGGCTGGCTACTATTTCTTTCTTTATACTGAGTCCTATGCAGCTATTTCCTGGTTTAAGTCTGTCATTTGTTTTGCTATGTTTTGTTTTGAGGATCTGTTTTTCCTGGTTCACACTCTGAGCATGGTGCTAATGAGTTCAAAGCAAACAGCAGCATCAAAAAGCCAAGTGTTTTCCGATATAATTATCTCTATCTTCTCCACATAAAGTATTTAACCTTTTATCTTTATAATAATGGTCCTTCTTTTTACTTTAAGTTGCATCAAAACTGTCTGGGATTTGATATGACATAAAGAAAATACATAAAGCATTGCATTCTGTAATATATTAACTCCATCAAATAATATTTAGGAGTTCAAAATCAAGGACATTTTAAATGGAATTCATTGTCTATCTTAAGTTTCCTAATGCTGTTTTGGTTTTCCATGATTCTTCAAAGATTCTTAGGATAAATATTTTTAGTAATAGCTCCCTGTTCTTGAAGGATCCTTTATGTATCCTGTCTGACATTAGTGACTTGAACTTCAGCTCTGATTTTTGTTTCTTGTTTTTTCTAGTTCAGCAGTCATTAGCCATGGTAAAGAATATTCAAGCAAAATTAAAAAGAAATAAGCAGTTCTTATTTCCAATATTTTGGTGTCATTTTGTGCAGCATGTTAACTTACAATACTCTCAACAACATGGGGGAGTATGTAAGGCAATAGAAGTATTTAAACTTGGTGAAGATATTTAACTATTATGATGGTTCGGATGAGTCCCAGACACTAATAGCTCTAGTACTGTGTTATTATCATTATGTATAAAACAAAATATATCAAAATACCTTTATATTCACAGGTAAAATAAAAAAGACCCTTGTATGACAAGAGTTTGAAATTCCTTATTAAATATTTAACACTCAGGTAACAGAGAGTATGGTTTAGTTAATGATAGGTAGCCAAACAAATATGTCTAATTATTTCGGAGTAAACAACATGTTTTCCTAAATGACTCATATTTATTGGAACTCATGACAATCTTGTTCTTTCTCTTTAAGACAAAAATGAATTGATAACAGAATATAAGCTAAGCAGGACTGGATATATGACATCCAACCAGTTCTGTTTTTCCCCAGCACTTCTAAATCAAACATGATATGTGTGCATATATAAGCTTTAGACTCTGGAAATAGCCAATTACCAATTAGCACCAGACTCTGGTATCACCTAAACCAGTAGTCGGCAAACCGCGGCTCACGAGCCACTTGAGGCTCTTTGGCCCCTTGAGTGTGGCCACGAAGTTTCAATAGCACTGTACGTGCGCACCCGCACGTGGTATTTTGTGGAAGAGCCACACTCAAGGGGCCGCAGTTTGCCGACCACTGACCTAAACCAATTAGGAGCCATTTGAGGTTTTTTGTTGTGTTGTTTTTTTATTTTGCTAAAACAGAGTACTTAAACTAGGATATTTTAAATTCTGCACCTAATTGTACTTTTAAACATAACTTTTCCTCATTTTAAAATAAAGCAATGTGATGAAATTGAGCCAGATTTCAGTGTTTATGTGTGCTACCGTGGACCAACTGAGCTCAGATCGTCCTCCAGAAACAGCTTTAAAGATTACATTACAGTAACTCAAGAGAAGGCTGTTGCTCCTATTTATGCAAAGTACTAGTATTACTGCTGACATTTCATTAGGGTGAAGTTAATCCCCTAAAAGATAGTAACTTGTTTATTCCCTCCCACCGCTGAAATAACAGCTGAACATCTGTAGCACCTGTGACTGGTATTTACTTTTACTTAGCGGTCTTGTTTCCATTGTTAAAATGCCGTTGACATCCTTCTAAGTGGTCTCCAATGGTGTGGAGTAAATGGCTGCTCTTGCCATCATTTCCATTGTAAACGCATCTTGACAATGTCAGGTTCCCGTCAGAGTCCATCAGCGTCACTCACTAAGCAGTGGTGTGACCGTTAGTCCCTTTGAGATTTGCCTCCTTTATCAGGGTCAGCCTGTGGGAAAATATGAACAGATAGTTGCATGTCAACATGCCTATAAAGGATAATAATATTTAAACATACTTTTGCCGTTCTAATGTATGGTAGTTTAAAAGACATTTATATTTTACAGGTCACTTAATTTTGTGTTTGATTATTTTACACGCGTCCTATCTAAAAGTCTCAGAAAGTGCTCCTGTACTGGCTTCTCTTTTGAAATCTAAGCCTCATTAGATACACTTCGAACTCAGTAATAAATATAATCATTTGGGCTAGGATTTTAATTGATGCTACTCATACATATACCCAAAGTTTGTGTTGTTGTTGTTTTTTCATTACAGAGAAACAGTATTAATACCTTACCCAAAACATTTTTCATTTTTCTTTTGTACCAAAAAATTGTGTTTTAAAAAAATAAAGTTCTCTTTCTTTCAATAATGATTATCTCCAAATTTAATCACTCCTTAATTTTTTTTATTCATGGTAACCTTTTGTCTTTGAAATTTTGTCTCAATAATTTGAAGTTTCAATTGACTTGTAAAATGACATTTCAACCGTTCTTTCCCTTTATTTCAGATTATTTACAAGAACCAGTTACTAAAATTTTATTTATAATGCAGCCATATCTGTTGTTGGTTCTGTTAACTATGCTATGGTCCCACTCTATACTCCACAGATATCCTCCTACCATTTTAAAGAAAGTAAAAAATAAAATACAATTGGTACTTGTTAACAGCAGTTGAATCAGCATTACTATCCTATCACTCTATACTCCACAGATATCCTCCTACCATTTGGAAGGGGGAAGACCACAGGGAACGAGGATTTGAAGAAATAATTATAGTGAAGAGATAGCAACTAATGGGGAGGGCTGTGGCTTAGTGATCCCTTTTTGGGGGGTCCTTTTCACCACCAAGTAAAGGGAAGGGAGTTCCAAGAGACTTACTCAAGGATCACACATGTCTCCACCTCATTTCATATTGGAATTTCTGCTTTGATGTGAACTGATGCTTTGTTTTTTGTACATATTGAAGCAGGGTGATAAAGAATGGAGAACATGTGTCAGGATAGGGAGAATGGACATCATCAGAAAAACCAGACCCACTCCAGAAGAAGGCCGTAGTATCAAGGGACAATGGCAGTTTAGGAAGATCAGGAAGCTAAAGGGACTTGTACAGTTAGGAGGTTCCCTTGGAAAGCCTCCTTCAAGGCACCAGACATTACTTAATAGGAGATACTTAGCATTTAGACAAGTCAGAGGCCCATAGCACAGCCATAGAAGTGACCATAGAGGGAAGACTTGAGCAGGAACCAGTTGGATAGAGACCTTTATGTCACTACCCAGGAGAAGCAGCGGAGGAGGAGGACAGATGCAGAGCTGAGCAAGCCCTCTAAGGCTGTAGTGCTGGCCAGTGTTGATGGGGATGGTGAGGCAGAGATAAGTGTTAACTAGAATACCCAAAATCTGCCAAAGGTTATTAAGAGGCAGAAGAGGGAACATGACAGAAAAGGTGATAATTAGAGGGAAATTAACACCATTTTATATTTGTTACCCATCAGATCTGACTGTTCAGTATCTGGTTACCCTTAGAACAGTGACGGCTTTACTGTCTTTACAACCTGTCCCACCATAAAATATGTATCATAAAATACAACAAAAAATATGAATTGGAGACGAGCCAAGGAAAATTCTCTGAGATGATGATAATAATAATAATAAACAGAAATATTGTATCATTTTTTTTTGCTTTCTCAGAACCTATAACCATGTTTTAATGTTGGGGTGCTGTGGGTTTAAGGGAGAGAGAATCTCCCATACAGCTTGTCCTTACAGCTTGAATTCAGTTAAACTAAATTTAAGATCACCTTGTTAGTCACTGAGAAACACACATCTTTTACATGAAAGAAAAACTAAGCCCATGAAATCACTTTTTGGACATAGGTCCCATATATTTGAGCATGTACTTATTGATACATTCTCTTTTTTTATTGATTAAGGTATTACATATATCTCCCTTTCTCCCCATGCCCTCCCCAACACATGCCCTCACTGCCCCCCCCCTTGTGTCTGTGTCCATTGGTTAGGCTAATCTGCATGCATACAAGCCTTTTGGTTGATCTCTACCCCTCCCCTCACCCTCCCTTGCCTTCCCTCTGAGGTTTGACGGTCTGTTTGATGCTTCTCTGTCTCTGGATCTGTTTTTATTCATCAGTTTATGTTGTTCATTATATTCCACAAATGAGTGAGATCATGTGATATTTATCTTTCTCCAACTGGCTTATTTCGCTTAGCATAATGCTCTCCATGTTCATCCATGCTGTTGCGAATCGTAGGACTTCCTTCTTTTTTTTACCGCAGTGTGGTATTCCATTGTGTAGATGTACCACAGTTTTTTAATCCACTCATCTGCTGATGGGCCCTTAGGCTGTTTCCAAATCTTACCTATTGTGAATTGTGCTGTTATCACAGTGATGGCGAACCTTTTGAGCTCAGTGTGTCAGCATTTTGAAAAACCCTAACTTAACTCTGGTTCCATGTCACATATAGAAATTTTTTGATATTTGCAACCATAGTAAAACAAAGACTTATATTTTTGATATTTATTTTATATATTTAAATGCCATTTAACAAAGAAAAATCAACAAAAAAATGAGTTTGCATGTCACCTCTGACACATATGTCATAGGTTCGCCATCACTGTGTTATGATGTCAGTATAATTAGACAGGGTAAGTACATTTTTTCAGCTAATGTAAATGCTTAATTGGTACTTTTTAGCTAGAGACCAAATTGGTAGTTGGTCTTAATTACAATTTTCTCTCTTGCATTCATATATCTATTTATATCTGGTTGCTTCAGACTCTACATGTGTTAATATCACCCACCAAAAATCATGCCACAGCATTAGTAGCTGCCCTCATGGTGCTGCTGGTTACACTCCTTAATTTCATCATATAGGAGCTGGCTGTCATGTTCTGCTATCAGCAGTGCACATCTGCCTACATCTGTTTAAGCAGGTGCCTAGCTAAGACTGTTCCAGTGCTCCTCCACATCTGTTTATAGAACTAGATATAGGATATCCCTTTAGTGCCCTCCCCTCAACACTAAAATCTGATTATAGATGAAATAATCTGAGAGGGGAATGCAGTCTCTGAATCTTTTCATGAGCTGATGATCATTTTCTTGGGCTCAAAACCATTATATATTTTTATTATATTTTATGAGTTTTTTTATTACACACTCCAACACCTTATTATAGTACATGCTTTTTGAGGCCATACTAGGGCTATCTCAACTTTGTCTTTTTATTCCACTGTGAAGTCAAAGAAATGGCATGATTCTACAAAAATCAAAGAGGAGAAATTAATCAGTTATTTTCTGTTTCTCTCTAACTCCCCTTACCAAATATTGAAATGTTTTTTGTATATTGAATCTTCTGTCTCTTGCAAGTTTTCATGTGATCATAATAGTAAATCTTAATCTTAAAGGTATATATGTCTACTGTATGTTTGTATGTAAGCATAATAGGCTGATCTCACTAAATGTATTGGCTTAAACTGAAGTACTTGAAGTTATGCATTTAATAACTATGGGCATGTCTTTTTCTGAAGTGGCCTACTTTTAATTCTTATTTATTCATGCTAATAGAGGAGATGGGTGTTATAAATAATGCAGAAATCACTTACAGCTGACTTAGTTACATATTGTATATTTTTCATCAGACTTAGTTTCTTAATTGTTTGCTCTATTTATTACCTAAATGAGCTAACATCATGTGTATTTAACAAATGATGATTGGTAGAGATGTCTAGCAGCATTTTATGTAGTGGGAAAATTCCATCTAGTGTTATAAACTTGTTATGGAAAATTCACATATAGATGATTAATATTTATCCTTACACAAGGGCCTGATGTCCTATGATGCAAAATAAATGTGAAAATAGATAGTATTTTGCCTATACCCTGTTTTCCAGATGATTTAATCAGAAGTTTAGCTTAATATTTTCCACCTTGATAATGTGAATAAATAGAATTATAGTGCTTTTCTATTGATATAAGAGTGAAATTAAAATATATTTGAGAAAATGACTTTTCCCATTTATTAATTGGCAATCAGAATTCAAATAAAAAAGAAATTAGTTCAAGTAAACAGAAAAACAGTAGATAATAGTTATAACCAGAACTTAAACTGAATCTAAAATAATGGATATGAATATCATTCTCTATTCCATATATTAATTATCCTCAAATAAGCAATCTATTATAAAATATAATCCTATTATTGGATAGTTTAAATGAAATATAACATTAGAGAAAAGCAGCATTTTATGTAGTGGGAAAATTCCATCTAGTGTTATAAACTTGTTATGGAAAATTCACATATAGATGATTAATATTTATCCTTACACAAGGGCCTGATGTCCTATGATGCAAAATAAATGTGAAAACAGATAGTATTTTGCCTATACCCTGTTTTCCAGATGATTTAATCAGAATTTTAGCTTAATATTTTCCACCTTAATATTCTCCTGACATCATTTATTTGAAAAATTCACATATTTATAGTTTTTGCACATTTGACTAGGACCTTGATATAAATATCAAATAAGTCATGAGTGGAGAAATAAGGATACCTAAATTTGTGAATATAAAAGTAAACATTTACATCACAGTATAAGAGTAAGCTGGAAGAATTCTTTTATGTGAGTAATTTTTGTATGAAGCTATAAACTTATTTTTATGCCAAAAGCTGTCATGGTTTCTTATAAAATAATAAAGATAATAAAGATATGCATTTAATTGATTCTTTTCATTGTTTAATAAAATTGCTTTGTTTGATTGCTGAAGAATTTGAATTGAGTTTTCATTATCCACTTCTGAACAATTTACTCTAAGATCCAGACAGTATTGAGCTAATGAGTTTGAATTTATATTGAACCTTAACTGTCTTCATGAAGTAAATGGAAAAAAATCATGGCAGTAACTAAGTATTCTTCATTAAAACTGTGTCGGAGAGATTTTACAATGAAGCTTTTAATAGAGCTAAAGCATTTAAATTGGAGCTTTACCAACTTTGCAGTTTCTAAGCATATTACATAAAAATATGGTATCTTTTTTTTTTAAAAAAGGAAATCTCATAAGCTGACAGGGATATTACAAAACATTTTTAAGTGGGTAGTTCATATATTCGACAGATTCAGTTAAGCAATAAATTAGTGTTAAAATAATTTAATTTGGAGACATCAAAATTTAAATGACATGGCCACCAATACTGAAATGCGAGCCCTTGAATGTAATGTTTTGACTTCAGCACTGATATTAACACAATCATAAACTTTTATTTCTCTGAAGTTGAAAATAAATGATGTATCTATTAATTCACATATATTTAATTTATTGCTTTGACATTATTTTGTTTCGTAAAACAATCTTTTGAGTTCTCTCCACTATGTCTAACAAGGCTGGGCATTTAATGGTTCCATGTTTAGGATTTGCTGTGGAATTAAGTGAGGAACTTTAACTTTGAATGGAAACTAGAATATTGTTTACAAGGATACCTTTGCATTCTATAGCTATCAGTGTGCTTCATTTCAAGGAAGTAATGAATTCTTTAGGTATATAATAGAGCCCATTTTATATTTAGGTGGTTAGTTGAACAGGATTAGACTCTGCAAATAGGCTAACTGCTGTAGAAAATTTTTTTTAATTGAGAAATTATCTAAGAAATGGAAAAACAGAAAGAAAACAGGGTTTCGGGAAAATTAGCTTATTTCCTAAGAAATCACTTAGCCAATCTCCAAAATGGAATATTCCTTTTAAGACCTCACTTCAAGTTAGTCATTAGAAGATTTGGAATAATATTGTATACAAATAATTTATATTCATTCCCCACAGGCAGAAAGGATGGTTCTTTGGATAAGGAAACACTGGACTCCCCCCACTCCAGGATCTCAGGCTTCTGTTACCCACCCCGCATGCCAAGGGTGCATAGCCTCCCAGGTAGTCAGCCTCTCCACCCACTTCAGCAGGGCCACCTTCTGCCAACTGGTATGATGGCATTTTTTAGCACTAAAAATGGTAATTGCACAGAAAAAATATATAGGACATAATAGAAACATATTACATTAGAAAACTAATTGTGATAAGTTAAAGGAAACCCTAGTATTTTAATCAAGAATTAGGCTGATCAGAAGAATAATTTGGCAAAGAAGTGACCATTTGTATTACACACGTGAAGAGTGGTGATATGGTAAGACATAGCTCAAACTAGTTAGCGGTAAGCCTAATTTCCCTGAATGACAAACGGGTTTGTTGCATACAAAGAGAACCAATGTTTCTTGTTTGGTTGTCATTATTAGGACATCTTTGAATGGTTCAATTCTCAACAATTTATGTTTTTAACCATTTTAATAAATGGTATATGCCGTGTTTCATAGTTTTATTTGACCAGAGCAATGATGATATATGTGTATTTTTTTATAGGACTGGAACTTCCTTTTATGATGATGCCCCACCCTCTAATTCCTGTCAGCCTACCTCCAGCATCTGTCACCATGGCAATGAGCCAGATGAATCATCTCAGCACCATTGCAAATATGGCGGCAGCAGCACAAGTTCAGAGTCCCCCATCCAGAGTGGAGACATCTGTTATTAAGGTAATTGTTTCTCACAAGATTGTTTTGGCTGACACCAAACATCATCTTAAGCCACTGTCTCTTAATCTGTTTTTCTATTCCACAAGTAATTCTAACTTCAGAAAGTTAAGTGATAGTGAATACATTATGAAAAAGAAAAAAAAAACTTGTAGTAATTAGAACCAGGGGTACAAGATTTAGGCAGGCTAGGCTAATTTCAAGTTCTCTACTATATCTATTAAGAGAGAAACACAGGACATTAAGTGATATGTTTAAATTTTGTGTGTGCTTATATGTCTGGTTGTGTGTGTGTGTGTGTGTGTGTGTGTATGGTGTTATGAATCTTAATATGTGGATGTGGAAAATAGTGATTTGTTTTCAGAAGACCAGACTATTAAATTATGGTTCTGCTACTTACTAGCTGTGATCCTTGCATTAGAGCTCTGGTGAACTCAAACCCATGTGAGTCTTAGGTTGTGGCAGTTTAAACTCATCTCTCAAACACTATCCAGCCATAGGATTTGGCATTGGAAATAAAGAAATTGAAAGCATTGAAGAAAAGACAATTATTTAGATGAACACAGTACCTCTATAACATTGTTATTTGCTTTCAATGTAAACTTTCATTATGAAGTTAACCAAGTATTAAATTTAAACTTTCTCTGGCTGATTGTCTTGGACTATAGGAAATATTTTTGTGAAATAATTCTAAGAAGGAAATGAACATATACTGTTTAGATAATATTAATTCTAATTTAAACAGCTAATAGTCACTATCTATAAGAATATATTAAATTATTATAACCTCTGTTTTAGTCTATTATGTATCAGTGAGACCCACATATCTTTACTACTTAACATTCATGGAACATGAAGACATAAGCTTGGAATATTAGATGTTATATAATTGAGCTTCCCCCATGGTGGATAAATAATTCCTGTATCCTCCTTATCCATTTTTATATATCTGAGCCTTTGTAGAAAACCTCTTATATCTTTAGCAAATATAAGAATGAGGGGGGTATTCCTGAATCAAATTAAAATTTTCATCTCCATAGTTTCTACCTTAACTTTTTTATATTTTCTTGGAAAGGAAAATATCTATGAATTCTTCTGTGTTCTAATAATCTCACTGTATAGGTAATCTATAGTGTTTCTTTCCTCCAGACCAAATATTCTGTTTTTGGATTTTTTTTCTGACCAATTCTCATCAAGCTTTTTGGTTGACCATTAAAAAAAAATTACCCACCTCCTCCCCAACCCTTCCCATATAACATTGTTGAAATTCTAGAAGTGAACTGGACAGTAGAGAGACACCAGTACTGGCATAAACCTCAATTTGGATAAGAGCATATAAATGTAATCATAATTCATAAAATTTGGTTCCTAGTTGAATTTGTGACTCAGTAAATTTGATGCCTTTCTGACATGAAATTCTAGGCCAATTCTACATCTTTTACTTGTATTAAGAATTTGCATTTATTCATTTTGTTTCTTTCCCAGTCCACTGATTTAGGTTTATTAGATACTTTTAAATATTAAATCTCTAAATATTCATATTATCTATTTATATGATCTTTGTATCATTCCACATTATAAAAGGATGTATTACTTGTATTGCCTTAAATCACTGAGGAAAATAAACAGTATAAATCAAGAAATCAATTCTTCTTGTCATTAGAGAATTCCTAATAGGTTGAAATGTTCTACTAATTGATTCTCTTTGGGTATAATTCATCAAGTAACCCCAAATCCCCCAGATTGAATCAATATTTTTTCACTTTTTATTTAATAAATTCACAATGATATCAAAAGGACTTCGAAAAAAATGTTCTTGTTGAAAAAAATTGAAAATTGAAAAGAAGACAGTATATTTTAGGGGTTTAAAACATGGATTCTGGAGGAAGATTTCTTATTCTACAATGTTGAATAAACATATATTTACACCACATTATATGGTTTTCTAAGACTAGGAAATATGATTTAAATTTGTTAACTTTCTTTGCTGACCTGGGGTGTGTGTGTATGCGTGTGTGTGTGTGTGTGTGCGTGTGTGTGTGTGTGTGCGCGTGCTAGCTAGTATTGTGTGTGAGAGAAACATAAACACTTTATGCCAGTCTCTTTTAAAGAATTAAACCTTGAAAAAAACAGTAAACAATACAAAGAATAAATTTTTCATTCTCTAATACTTTCCTTCAAAACAGGTCCCTAAGATGCTACATTAGTAAATAAGGCTTTACGTGCCTGAAGTTTAAAATGTTTAATGATTATAAAAGCTAGAACCAGAGTGACCTGATTTCCCAAGTAGATTAAAATATTAGAGCAATGTCACATGTCTCATGTTTTTCTTAGATACAGAAGAGTTTATTTTGGGGAAACCATAAATAACTCTAGATATATGCATTACTTTTAGACATAAATGTTTCTCTTATGAAAATAGATTTCATATAATTTATACTTGGATTTAGAAAAACAGTTAATGTGTTTTATTTTAATGGTTGAGTATTAGTACTAAATACTAGAGCCCCAATGAACAAAAATTTGTGCACTCGGGGGGGGGGGGGAATCCCTCAGCCCGGCCTGTGCCCTCTAGCAGTCTTGGACCCCTTGGGTAATGACCACCTGCTGGCTTAGGCCTGCTCCCCAAGGGATTGGGCCTAAACTGGCAATCAGACATACCTCTGGCAGCCTGGCAGCCCTCTGGGTATGTCCACTTGCCAGCAGGGAGCAGACCTAAGCTGCAGTCGGACATCCTTAGCGCTGCTGAGGAGGCAGGAGAGGCTCCCTCCACCACCACTGTACTGGCAGCCATCAGCCTGGCTTGTGGCTGAGCAGAGCTCCCCCATGTGGGAGCGCACTGACCACCAGAGGACAGCTCCTGCATTGAGCGTCTGCCCCCTGGTGGTCAGTGTGTGTCATAGTGACCAGTCATTCCCAGTCTTTCTGCTGTTAGGGTCAGTTTGCATATTACCCTTTTACTATATAGGATAGAGGCCTGGTGCACACGTGGGGCCGGCTGGTTTGCCCTGAAGGGTGTACCGGATCAGGGTGGGGGTCCCGCTTGGGTGCCTGGCCAGCCTGGGTGAGGGGCTGATGGCTGTTTGCAGCTGGTCACACCCCCTTCAGGGTAGGGGTCCCCACTGAGGTGCCTGGCCAGCCTGGATGAGGGGCTGATGGCCGTTTTCAGGCTGGTCACACCCCTTTTGGGTGGGGGTCCCCACTGGGGTGCCTGGTCAGTCTGGGTGAGGGGCTGAGGGCCGTTTTCAGGCTGACCAGCGACTAAAGCTTCCAGCCTCTCCTTTTTTTTCTTTTTTTTTTAATTCTGGGATTTATTTACCTTCTATAATTGAAACTTTGTTGCCGTCACTGGAGCTGAGAGCCGGCTCCAGCTCTGAGGCCACGGCCTGCTGAAAGCAGGTATCTAGGGTTTGTTTAGCTTCTATATTTGAAACTTTGTTGCTTTTGGAGCTCAGAGCCGGGCCAAGGCAGGCGGGGAACCTTGGCTTCCTCCATCACTGGAGCAAGCAAGCCTCCTGCTCGCTTCAGCTGCATGGCTGCCAGCCGCCATCTTTGTTGGCGGTTAATTTGCATACCGCCCTGATTAGCCAATGGGAAGCGTAGTGAAGGTACAGTCAATTACCCTTTTTGTCTTTTATTAGATAGGATGGAAAAGGGACAATAGCCAGGAAAAGAGATTATTAAAACACAACCACCACTAAGAATACCGTACATCTCTGTATTCAAACAGATCTCATACATTTAAATCCATGAGCTTGTAACAATACTAAAATGTAAGCTCATTGTTCACTTTGGAGATTTGTAGGGAATTGATTCTTTTAAAGGAAAGATAAAGGTTTACATAGAGGGGTGGTGGAGTCAAACATTTCCCATATAAACGTACCTCAGGATAACCAAATAATTTCTAGGGAAATTTCTATTCATATATATCTTCTAACAAATAAATGAGTAAAGAATGATATATTAAGAGTATAACCAAATTTCAAGTCCTAATGAAGTGGTGAGTCTAGCCCATGATCATCGGTGGTGGCTGGCATCATAAAATACGATTAAGCAGACATGATGTGCTTCTGATGGAAACACCAGCATTTAGTAGACTTGCCCCCAAATCCACTTGAATCAAGCATCCAGTTATAACTATGCAGAAAATTCAGGGGCAGAGGAACGTAGACTCTTATTTGATTTATTGGTGATGGCCTCTACGAACATGCACAGTGCCTTAACTAGATATAAAGTTGGCTTCAAACATTAGCTGTGCCCAGAAAGAATGATGCCAAATATTGGCATCATTGGCCAAGTCAGAACTTACCTTGTCCTCCTTGCTTTCCTCCCTGTATGTTCCCTTCCTTCAGTGTTGTAAAGGAAAATGTCTTATGTTTTAATTAAGATGCTAGTGTTTATTATTACATAGATATGAATTATAATTTGAGTCAAAACTGTATGTTACTGGATAAAGTAACTATACTTATTATATTGCCAAATAGTAATCTTAGAAAGTATGAGGTGGCCTTTGGAAAATATTGTTTCTTACCACCACTGAATAAGTTTGAAGAGATAGTAGGAGAATAAAATTAAGTTGGTTATATTTATACTTATGGGTCCTACCATTTTTACATCGAGCAAAACAGTATTTCTTGAGTGTCATCATCAAAACAAATACAAAGGGCTATGTAAATATCTCTTGAAGCATCAGTTTAGAGCTTTGAGTCACAGGGTTTCAATGGTGGTTACTTGAGCCTGTACCAGGTACAAGTATATTAACATCATTTACTATGTCTCCTAAAAGTCCTTTTAACATTTTCCTAAATCTGGAACCCCAATTCTACCATTTGTCTTCTCTGTTTATTTTTCCAGAACAAGGGATAAGGATGTCACACTTAATCAGTGTGTATACTAGTTTATGATACATGCTGCATGGGAGATAGGACTTTTCTCAGTTTTGTTTACTTATACATAAGCAGAACCTAGGACACTGATGCATATTACATGTCCAGTCAATATTTTTTGACCTAAGTCTGAGTTGTGTTAAAGTTCAGGAGTTTAGGTTATGCAAAGTGCCGGTCAACTTCAATTTTGTAAGTTAAAAGTTATATCAAGAGAACATTTAATGACAGAAATATCTTCTCCCCACATCAATAGCATATTTAGTGATGGAATCTTTAACGGATAGATGAAAATGAAAATAATTCAAAGGAGACACATAAAGTAAAGCTAAATGAAAAAAATCCTTTATTAGGTAAATGAGCTGTGTTTAGACTTACTCTAAGAAAATATTTTAAGTTGATAAAATATAATGCATTTTATGGTGGAGAGGAGGCAACTAGACAACGCAATTTTTAAAATGTTTAGTTAATCACATGAATATAATACTGAACATTTTATATTTTTTATTTTATAATACATCTTTTTGAATTCAACCTTTGATTCTGAATTATCCTAGAGACCAATACTTCTTATTCTACCCAGAGGCAATAAATGCAGCTTTTCCTTTATTGTTATTCTGTTAGCATTATTAGTTTATTAGTATGACCTTTTTTTCTTACAGTGAGAGAGTATTCCTCTTAAATTTTCATTTATTATTGTGGCTAGTTTTATAAAGATGGAACATTGCGAAAGATTGTGCTTTATTGATTGGTGGATTTATGATGCAAGACTATAAAACAGTGTGTTGAAGTATTAAATTAAATATTCTTCCTCTTTGTCCTACTTCAGTCCCATCTTGGAGGTTAAAGGTTATTACACAAATGAAATGACATTACCAGTTTATGTAGTTTCCCTTTAGACATTGAACTGCTTCTTTCTTATGTCTGAATAAAACTCATTATCTATTTTGTTTTAGTAATCATTTTGAGATTCTCTCCTAAGCAATTCTTTAATGTCTCCCTTATTCTCCATCTCATAGCAAACTCTGGAAAGGAAAGCATATAAATATGATAAAAGAATTAAGCTGTTGAAATAAATTAATTTATTGTACAACAATGTATTAAAATTATACTTGCTGAATGGATTTTACTTTAATGAAATTCTTCAAAGAACATACATCATGTTCTAAAGATTGAAATTATACATTAAGTGAAATGACTGAATATGTTGTATCTCGATTTATAGAAAGTTTCAATTGAATACTTAAGCTTTTAAATAATAAAATTTGCATAAATTAAAATATTTTCTTGCAACAAAAGTATTAAGTATTGTCCTTGTATCCTTTGTTCATAGACAAAAAATATAAAAGAAAAATAAGCTAAAGCTAAATTAAATATTACAATTTCACCTATATTCTCTAAGCCTAAAATTATGCTTTTATGGTGTATTTTACATTAACATTTTAATCTAGTTTATTTTTTTAATTATTATGATCTTTAGAGTATTTTGTTTGTGTAAATGTGTGAGTGAATAGTTCATAAATGAAAAGAACTATCAGAATAAATTTTGAGAATGAAATATATTAACTAATGAAATGCTTTTATACTTATGTGGAAAAATAAAAATATGTAATTGTTTTAAATGGTGTAAACATTGTTTCTAGAGTGTTATGCATTAAATATTTAAGTATTTTATGAGTTAAATACTTAGGAAAAAAATCAGTTTCTCATGTTTTCCATTAGCACTACTATGAAATCTATTATGACAGGAAACTCAGACTTGCAAAATTATTTTAGAGGGATAGATTTATTTCAAGATTGCTCTTTATGTCTATTCAGCCAAACCTGAAACACTGCAATTATGATCACTTATGTAATCATTAAGATAAAAATTAAAATGGATTTATGAATAAACATTGCTGTGGGTGACCTATTGAAGAAAATGGGAGAATTAATTTAGAAAATGTAATTTATTTTTACTTTTTTATTTTATTTCATTTATTTTTTTAATCCTCACTCGAGTATATGTTTAGAGAGAGGAAGGGAGAGGGAGAAAGGGAGGGAAACATTGATGTGAGACACTTTCATTGGTTGCCTCAGTGTATTCCTGACTGAGGATCAAACCCACAACCTAGGTATGTGCCCTGACTGGGAATCAAACCCACAGCCTTTTGGTGTATGGGACAACACTCCAACCAACTGAGCCACCCAGCCAGGATTAGAAAATTGTGTTTATATAAGTGTAGCAATGTTCTTTCTTGAATACATGCCATGTGTTTCCATATAATCCAAGTGTTGAGCTAGATGTATTAGAAATTAGTTTTAAAGAATAGACAAACTTATATCTTCTTTTTTTTTATTTTATATACTTTTTACATTTTTTTAGTTTTTTCAATTACAGTTTATATTTAACATTACTTTGTATTAGTTTTAGTTGTCCTCTTTATTAGAATTTCCAGATATCAAGGTTAGATTATTTATAGAATATCTCTGGTCATGTATATAGTTATCTATATATAGGATAGATTTTTAATACCTTAATATAGACTATAAAGGAGTTCCGCTATAGTTTTTATAAATCCATAAATTTCCTTGAACAAGTTAATTCTAAATTTTTAACATTTGGGGTGTATGTATGTGTTTCCCTCTTTCCATATTTCCTGTTTCACCTCTATCTCTTACTCATTTTCAGCCTTCAAATGCAATGCTATATGAGGTGGGTAGGAAAATACATTGTATGATGTTCACATTTACCTACATAACAGTCAAATTCACAATTTGAAGAAAATACAGCATTTAATTCTTAACTTCTGATAAATTAAGGGAAAGAGTTAGTATTATAGCATAATATTGATGACACATCTGTTCTTTGGGAGGTTTTAATTAATTATCTTTTACAGAAACAAATTCACACATTTTTGACCCATCCAAAAGCCTCTAAAGTTCAAGAAGTTATCTTTACAACAGATTTTAATATGCCTTGCAACCTTTGAGAGTAGGATATAGTTGTTTCCTTTTTTGGTTATACTATTGTTTGATCTTACAAATCTTTTTTCATGAAGTTTCTTACTTCACGGATTATTGTTTATTTTATAAAACATATAATGGGAGATCATTTTGTGCATGAATTTTGGATAAGAGCTTGGCCATTTTTTTCTTATTATTTTCATTTGTTTCTCGTGCTTCTCAAAAGTTAAGCCTCAGCATATCTGTTTATTGACAATGTTCCCAGAACTGAAAAAGTAAAAGGGTCTGAAACAAGTGGTACTCAATCTTGGATGAACACTAAAGTCACCTGAAGAGCCTTAAAAGATACTGCTGTCTGGATCCCACTTCAGACTCAGTCTACTACAGCTGCTGTAACGAAGTACCACAAAATGAGTGGTTTAAAACAATGTAACTGCATACTCTCACATTTCTGGAGTCTAGAATCTGAAATCAAGATGTCAGCAGCATCATGCTGCTCCTGAGGTTCTAGGTAGTATCCCCCTTGCCTCTCCAATCGCTTCTAGTGGTGGCTGCAATCTTGGACATTCCTTGGCTTGCAGCTGCATAATCCAATCTCAACCTCCATCTTCACACCTCATATCTTAGCAAGGTATTCTTGTAAGTGCCACGGTCATGTTGGAATAAGAGCCCACCCTACTTTACTAACTTTACTATGGCAACCCTATTTCTAAATGAAGCCACATTCAATCTTTCCTGGGGACACAGTGCAATAGTAACACTCACTAAGCTAGAATCTCTGCATGTAAAGCCCAGGCATAGTAATGTTTAAGAACTTCCCAGGTGATTTACTGCAAAGTAGGATTGCAGAATATCCTGGGCTAATAGAACCTCTGAGACCAAGAACATGAATTACCCTCATTCCCACTGGTAGTCCAAAGCCTTGAATTTAGTTTTTGTGTTTCATATTACATTAGCCATTCATATTTTCAAAATGGTCTCCTATAGAACAAATACATTTTAGAACTTTTTCTTTTAAAATTTTAAAATCCTTCTTTTTAAAATATTTACTTCATTATGCCCTAATTAAGAATGATTTATTATTTATTACGTGTCATGTAGAAGTTTACTTGCACCCTTTCAAATTTGTATTACTTATTGAAAAACAGTTCTTTCTCAAGGCCTATGTGTTTTGATATCTAATGGTATAAATATCTTGTTCAAAAAAGAAAATTTTAACAAATGTCTTATTTCTTAATCTGTAACTCCATATATAATAGCTCATTGGCGAGAGTTCTTCAGTGTATTTACATGTTAGTCTGGCTCAGAGGGGTGATATGGAGAGGAACCTGTAGAACAGTATCAGAAAACATGGTATCAAGTTCCCCTGGGACATAACTAATATATATTTCATGAATTTCCTTTACCACATTAAAATGTGTTTGAATTGGAGCTAGAAGTAGCAGGTAGTCTCAGATTTATTAGAATCAAAGTAAATTATTCCAATATTAAATAACCAATTTCTATGATGCCTTAAAGTGTGACCATCCAGGTGTGTTCAGAGCAGTGCTGTGATGGAATAGTTGTTAACTCCTCTGGTATTATTATTATGGTCTCTCTATCATGTTGATAATTTGTGTGCTAAATGATCCTTAGACATTTGCTGAAGCAATAGAATATATATATTTAAAGATTTTTTTTAAGTTGGTAATTGTCTAGAATTGAAACCTGCTTTGTTCTATTAATTCTTTGATGTCTAATAGGTTCTAAACTACTTCTCTTCTTTAGCCTCCCTTTTAAACCAAAGGGGGAACTGACATTTACCATTACTACGTGACATTTACCTATAGAAACAATTTTCTTTCTAGTGTTTCCCTGCTTTAGCTTTGCTCAGGATAAAAGGTGTCTTTTAATACAGCTAAATGTCGATGAAAAAATGTGTTTATTGCCTCCATGCTTCTATATTATTGAGAAAAATCAACATTCCTTAAGTAAAGGTCAATGTCTTTACCTCTTTTCTCCCCCTCCCTTCCCATGGTGGTGTAGGAGCGTGTTCCGGACAGCCCCTCCCCTGTCCCCTCCCTGGAGGAGGGCCGACGGCCTGGCAGTCACCCATCATCACATCGCAGCAGCAGTGTGTCCAGCTCCCCTGCGCGGACCGAGAGCTCTTCTGACAGAATCCGTAGGTCTCATACTTTTACTTGTCACCGTTTTCAACTTTATTAGGTGCAGCTGGCTTTTCTAATCAAAATGCCCTCATTCCAAATAGATCTCAGATGTATCATGTTCTGAAGCTCTGTAGCAATAGCCATCTCTCAAAATTATGTTTCCCAGTTTGCAATACCGTGAGGTATGGTACCACATTAACAGGCTCCGATATAAACTCCCTCTCCTTGATGCCACACATAAAGATTTGAGCTATGAAACAGTTAGAGAAAGTAAGTAACCTTCTAGATTAGTTTCTGAAGTAAACACCTCCAACTCTCAAATATCTAGTGTCTAAGTATGCTGCTTATGGATTATTCATCTTCTTCCTTCTCCTTTCTCTCAATCCTACCCGTGACATTTTTGAAATTCACTATTTTTTTAGGATTCATTCTTATATAGACAAAGATATCCAGAGAGAAATAAAAAATAGATTTCCAAATAATTGATTAAAAAATATTTCTTAGTCATTCAAATAATGAATAAATTAAAAGGCTTGAAATTGGTGAATTATAGAATTTGAATTAGTAACAGTCAATAATGCATATTATTGTCATGTATTATTACTATTACATTCTAAAAGTAGGCTTATATTTTATTTCATGATTACATTTTCAGATATTTAATCTTGATCCTCATGGCCAAGAAAATGTAAAGTTAAAATGCCATTAAGTTAACTGGTTAGTGTGAGCCTGTACAAAAACCAAATATTGTTTTCTTTAAAAAAAAACACACACATATTAACACTGACTCTTTTTGTTGATAAACCAGTCTTTATTGTATCCTTCCTAGGATTAGGTATTATTTCCGGAAATTATGCTTGGTATAAACTTCACCTAATCACACAACATTTATTGGAGTTACAGTTGTTGAGAACATTTTCACAATAGGAAAAATATTTCCTAAAAAAGTATCATTATAAGTTATAGAGGAATACTTGCATACAGCAGAAATCCTCACTATGAATAGTAATGAAGTGGATGAGTTAAATGTTAGGTTGATTTGTATGCAATAAAATTATTTTTAAAATTATATGACTCAACACAGTTCCAAATATGAATACTTGATTTGGCCTGCCTATAACATATTTCCCTAATTTTGTAAAAGATGATTGCAGCTATTTTTTAATAACTATTCCCAGACCACCATTCCTGGAGCCAGTAAACCCCAGCTGCCACTACTTGAAAGCATTTTTCAAATAACATACTTTCTGTATGGTTTTATGCTATGCTGACACTAAAACCGGAAATTTAGTGAAGAATATTTTGCTTTATTTATAATTTTTAATAAAATATTGTCATTGGAAAGGTATTGTCCTAGAAAAAGAAAAGTGTTTTTTTATACTATTTAAATGGAAATATGGACAAATAGGAAAAATTTGAGTTTTGTTATACATTCATGTTTTTTATTCATCATTTTATTTTTTATTCTTGATGAAAACAAGATAATTTTTTGCATGTGTAGACTATCACAATTGTTCAAATGTAAATAATATAGAGACATGCACACATATAGACATATATATGCATACATATACATACATGTGCATTTATGTGCGTGTTTAATTTGATGTGTTATAAACTTATTTTAAACTAACATAAAAATTTCAAAAATGATATAAAGAATTCTTATATATGCATCGCATCACCCAGGTTTGTACAATCAGTTGATCCCTTTGAAGGAGAGACCCTGATTAAAGGCATAGTGCCAACTTAGTGCCCTTATCATAGATATCAGCTTCTTTACCTTAAACACTTCATTGGTTATTTTCTACAAATAAGGAATTTCTCTTACATAACCATAGAATAATGATCAAAATCAGGAAATTAAGATTATTATAGTACTATTTTCTGAACTATAAATGCTATTCTAATTTTACCAACTTTCCTGCTAATATTTTTTCCCTTCACTAAAGTTTTTAATAAGATTTTTTTTCCTGGTCCCAGAACCAATCCAGGATCACATGTTGCAATTACTTGTCCTATTTATTCCTTTAGTTTCATTAATTGGAATAGTTTCCCATTCTTTTTGTCTTTCAATACTTTGACATTTTTATTTTGTAAAATGTCTCTCAGTTTGGAATTTTTTGATGTTTCCTCATTATTTAAGTTATGCAATTTTGGCCTGGGCCATTCAGACATGCTAGTGTGTCCTTAGTGCATTGTTTCATGAGACATATGATATTTCTCCAATATTTGTGATAACTGGGTTAAGATGGTGACCATCAGATTTCTCTAATGTAAGGTTTATTGCTTTTATGTTTGTGACTCCTCATATCTTAAGACTATGTAATTAGTCTATTCATAAAAAGTTCACTTTACTAGTTTTAGAATTTCCCCATTAAAGATTCTCCCCTGAAACAATGATTACTATGGTGATTTTAAATGGTAACTTCTAAAATAGTATTGTGATATGTTAAAAATATTTTCCAGAGAAAGTAAGGTTATAGGGAATGATTCTTCTTTCAAATGTTTGGGCAAAATCAAGATTTTTATGGGTAATTTATTAAGAAATTTGTTGACTGGATTATGAAAATCATAAGGGTGTTTGATCATGTACCTACTATTTCAATAGTGATAGTTTAATAATTCAGGAAAGCAATTATTGTTTTTAATAATTTAACCATTTAATAGATATGAATTAAATGGCACTTTATTTTAGAATTTGAGTTCAAATCCATTTTTAAGGAAGTGCTTTGTTATCTATCAAACCTTGAGTTTTATTGACTAGAGTATAAGGCACAGTTATTGACTTGAGGGCCACAATGGGTTCTTAAACTGGACCGGAGGGCCGGAACAAAAGCATGGATGGAGTGTTTGTGTGAACTAATATAAATTCAAAGTAAACATCATTACATAAAAGGGTACGGTCTTTTTTTTTTTTAGTTTTATTCATTTCAAACGGGCTAGATCTGGCCCACGGGCCGTAGTTTGCCCACGGCTGGACTAGAGTATAAGGCACAGTTATTTCAGTGCCTTACCTTGGTGAAAACTCTATTTGCCCTCTGATGCCACTAGAATTTTTTTATTATATTTTAACTTCATGTTAAGACTACATTTCTTGCAGAGTAAAGGAAGCTTATATTCTGGGGAGAGAACATGACACACTAAAGATAAATTTGTTGTATTTTTATTATTTTTATGCTTATCCTCAAGATTGACCATAGTTATCAATTCTTACAGTATTCTTATAGATAGATTATAATTTTAAAGTTAAACCTATATATAACCATTTTATATATATATATATATATATATATATATATATATATATATATATATGTGTATTTCGGGGGGGGGGGGGTTCAAAAGTTAACCATTGTATATTATGGTGTATTTTCTTTTGTTTTGGGCTTGACAGCTGTTCATCAGAATGGGTTGTCCATGAACCAGATGCTGATGGGTTTATCACCAAACGTACTCCCTGGTCCCAAAGAGGGAGATTTGGCTGGTCATGACATCGGACATGAGTCGAAAAGAATGCATATTGATAAAGGTAACATATGATTATGTGGCCCTGTTTTTTCTGCTCAACATGTGAACTAAATTTTCATCACACAATGCGCTGTATTTTTACATCACATAAAAGATGGCATCAAATAGTTTGAAGTCCTATAGAATTAAGCATAAATTAAGCGTACTCAACAAAAAGGAGATATGAATGAAGACCTGCTACTTTTCTCTTATACAACAGGTAGGTGTTAATTTATTTTCCGGTACGTTAAAAAAAAGCGAGAACTATTGGTTTAGTTATCTCTGAGTACTGTAGGTCTGTTTGTCTTTCTCAATGTCCTTAGGGCCACTTGTCATTTTACTTAGCATGATAGAGCAATAGCAATATACATAGGATTATTATGAATATAATTAATACAATTATTTTCAGTCCTCCCCCGAGGATATGTTGAGAGAGAGAGAGAGAGAGAGTGAGAGAAACAGCGATGTGAGAGAGAAACATTGATAAGTTGCCTCCTGTATGTGCCTGTCCAGGAATCAAGCCTGCAACCTTTTGGTGTATAGAACGGTGCTCCAACAAACTGAGACACCAGGGCTAAAGTATTACTTGTTTGGAAAACAATACAGAAAAAGCACAATCAGCTGTGAAAAAGGAAAATAAACAAGATTGGGCATTTAAATAATTAATCAGAAAGAAATGATTAATTGAAATGATATTGAAATTAATTGAAATGATATAATAATTCATTGTCTGGCCTAAGCAGCCACTCTCCACTAGGGTTCTTCAAAAGAATAAAGCCCCACTGAAAATGATTTCTCAATTTTCCCATGTATGCCACATGACTAGTTTCACTTGAAATGTATTAGAGAAGTTAACATGATATGCAATGAATGTCAGCATATTAGGGTTTAATTCTCTTGCAGAAAATTGGTAGAGAAGGGCTGAGAGAGAAATATAAAAGCCCAGATAGAACTGATAATGAGGAGACCACCACCAAAGGCATGACCAATGACATGATTGAAATAGTAAACCTCACTGGAATTTTTAGTGGAGAGCTTTCATCAACCTGATGGTTCAAGTTAGGTTGATCTATAATTCTTGTACCTATTTTTTCACAAGTAATGAGTTTTATGTGTTTATGTATCTCTCATCTATCTATCTATCTTGTTAGTATATATTATTTTTTATACTTTGCCACCATGAGCCTTTCCTGAAATACCATACTAGATTGATCTATTGATTTGCCTGCCACAAAAACCTTCATTACAACATTTGCCTTGTTATTGAAGTTGTTTCTTCATTGGTCTGCTTCCAGTACTAGACTGTAAACTCCTTGGATTCATCTATGTAAAGTCATTTGCTTTACGCAGACTAGACTGTTTATATGTGCATACAGATCTGAACTAAATTACTAGAAGATTCTAAGAGACAGTGTTGAAAAGTTATAACAACTAAATATTACACTCTTTAAGGATTAATAGGAAGGCAAAAGGTGGAATTACATAGCCTTTAGAATGCACATTTATATGAAACATTAGAATGTTCTAACCATGAACATACACAAAATCTTTCTGTCACTAATGGTACTTCTTATCATATCAAACAATTTTTTTCTGTCAGAATAAAGACTTTGACCATATCCCCGCATTTTCCAATATTTTAATGTATATTTCATAAAGAAAAAATAAGTTATTTTAATATTCCCCTTAGCAATGCAAAATTACTATTAAACTCATGATTTCAAATGTAGTTATGTAATTATGGAAACTATAATAGATATTGATACTCTTACACTAGTGTTTTGTTATCTGTTGCTCTCTTTCTTGTATGCACTCTCTCTTATCTATTTTTCAGTATACTGAATTAAGAGTATATATTCATAGGTTTTCTAGATTTTTTAGATTCTACTAAATTAAGTGTTGTTTTCTTTCATGACTACATTTATCGTGTGCCTTATACTAGCCCTAGAGCTTTCTTACTACACATATCTGTATTAAACAGCTGACTTTATTAGCTTTATTTTTATTGTTGACACCATTACAGATATCCCCATTCCCCATTTCCCCTTTTTTACCATCACCACACTGTTGTCTGTGTCTGTGTGTCATACATATATGTGCTTTGGCTAATTCCTTCACCTACTTCCATCTACTCCCCACTCCCTCCTCCCCTCTGACTGCTGTCAGTCTGTTCCACATCCATGCCTCCATTTCTATTTTGTTCATCACAAGTAACTTTATTTACATATATTTGCAGAGAAATTAATTATATATTTGTGTCATTTTAAGCTTGGACTTTTTATATACAATATGCTGCCTACCACTTTAAATCATTCAAAATATGATACTTTTTCGCCAAAACCGGTTTGGCTCAGTGGATGGAGCGTCGGCCTGCGGACTGAAGGGTCCCAGGTTTGATTCTGGTCAAGGGCATGTACCTGGGTTGCGGGCACATCCCCAGTAGGAGATGTGCAGGAGGCAGCTGGTCGATGTTTCTCTCTCATCGATGTTTGTGTCATTTTAAGCTTGGACTTTTTATATGCAATATGCTGCCTATCACTTTAAATCATTCAAAATATAATACTTTTTAAGAAAACATTGATGTTAGAACTGATACCCAAGTTAATTTGTATGCTGAGAGTCACTATGGTCTAAAATCTTAAACATCAGTAACTCTTAAACATTTTTAAATCTTTTTAATATTAAAAAGCTATTGACTCCATTAGACAGATATTTGAGTCATCATTAGCTGAAGAACCAGTGGCTTTATAAGCAGAAATATTAAGTGCTGAGTAAATACGCTTCTTATTTTTCAAAATAAGAACACTAATGGCTTTCTTAACCTAGGGATAGCTTAATTAAAGTACATTCAAAATATAAAACATAAAAATTAGTTAATGTATCAAGAAGTAATAGGCACCCTCGCCAGTTTGGCTCAATGGATAGAGCGTTGGCCTGCAGACTGAAGATGTCCCAGGTTTGATTCCAGTCAAGGGCATGTACCTAGGTTGCAGGCTCCTCCCTGGCCCTGGCCCTGGTCAGGACTAGTGCAGGAGGCAACCAATTGATGTTTCTCTCTCACATCAATGTCTCTCTCTGTCTTCCCCCCTCTCTTCCACTCTCTCTAAAAATATCCACGGGTGAGGATTTAAAAAAAAAAGAAGAAGTAGTAATAGGCATATTAATATTATTTCAGTCATCTCAGGTATATGGAGAAATGCTTTTAATATTATGAACTTTAACTAAAATTAGGAGTTTTTCAAAGATATGTGCTGAGGAAATCTGAGATAGAGCTCATAGCATCAAAAATAATTTTATGTCTTCTACTTTCCCAAACAAATGCCAAGTTTTCTAGAGCTTTCTGGATTTCTAAAACCATTGCTGATGTTCTCCCTCAGTCTAAATTTAGTGGAATAGGCAATAATAATTGACATTTGAAATATATAATTAAACTCGCTGTTTCTTTATGCTATGCTATACTCCTCTATTACATATTTGTGCATTGATATTAATTTATAGTGTTAGTTTCTCATTAGTGCACATTTTTTGTTATTATGGATTTTTTAATTTACCAAAAACTAAATATAGGATACAGATAATCCTGTAGAATCAGCTTTTCTAATTATAGGAAACTTAAGCTTATAGAGTTGGACTAACTACTGAGTATCTAAGTAATGTTAGTGGATTTCAGTCTTGGACTAAGAATATCAAAATGATGTAATCACTTGGTAAATATACACTGAAGGCCAGATATATAAACTAAACAATATGAAAGGCAAAACCAACTCTTTGGTTATAATTGTACAACTTTTATTTTGTTAATATTTTTCTAATTTTCCATAAAATTGAAATTTCCTTCTTTATTTGTTTTCATAATAACTATAAAAATTTTCCTTCATTGATGACTTTACAGGATTTTCTTTCATTGATGCCATTGCCATTTTAGACTCAGAAACTATTTAAGAAGTAGGTAATACAGGGGATTTATTTCAATCCATAAAACATTTCTTTTGTGGCATATTCTGCTTAGTGGGCAGTGCTCAAGATATTTAGTTACTAACACACTTGTATGAAAGGTTTTCAGTTTGGTACTCTGAATTTGAAGCAGAGTTCTAAAGGCAATAGAATAGTTAACAAACTGGCCTAATTGGGATTTCCTCTCTTGTTACTGTTTTATTCTCAACATGCAACCCATGGACCATTTTTCTACAAAACATATTTTGTAAATAACTATACCACCTACTACTTTTCTCAAGTTTGTGGAAATTATTTTTTGAAATATATTTCTTTCTATATATTTCTCATTTAAAAAATTCTAATTTTACTCAAATTAGGATTGGGTGTTCAAAATGGCTTTCTTCTTTTAAATTCTATATTAACATTATACAAATTAATCAATAGTACATATTATATACATGAATATTATAAATCTGAACCTGTATCTCATGTGACTATGTAGATGTACATGGAGTGAAAGCCCCTTTTCTTTAGAAATTTCTGTATTTTGATGTTAACCCATATATAAAGCCATGAGTATTTTTATTTTAAAATTCTCTAAAATGCAAACTCCTTAACTTTTATCCCTGAGGTATAATTTCTCTTGGCATATCTCAAAGTCTCTTATAAAACATTCTAAATTTCTACTTATGTGACTTTACTCTTCAGTTTCCCAGCCTGTGAAGTAAAGGTGTTGAACTTAATGCCAATGCTTTTAATTCTCAGTTCATAACACTGGACAGTATATGCCTCTGAATCCAGAGCTGTCTTAAGTAGATGGCAGATTTTACATGTGAAGGCAAAGCTTGGGTGAACTTTCTTATGGCACTGATTTTAATATTTTGTGAATTACATTTTGATAAGCAGAGCTTCCAATAATACTTTAATGACAACTTAAGAAAATCCCTACTATGAGATTCCCATTTTATACCTTTAATCACAAGCAATTGCTATAAAACATGGCCTTTAGTGTTTATATTTCTTCCCATGCATCTTGCTGACTGTCCTATCACATTGAACTTTCATGTTTCTCAAACATTCTCTGTCCTTTTCTGGATGGTTTCGTTTCTTTCCTTACCTGGATGTAAATGTCTCTTTTCCCATTAGTCCTCAACTCAAAATTCTTGTGGGTGAAAGTTTTGTCTTATCATCATATTTTTACACATAGCACAGACTCTGGCATTAGTGGGTACAATAAATTTCTTTTCAGAGTTAAGTGAGATAATATATGCCCGGAGCATTTAACCCACATAAATATACCATGAAAACTTTAGTACTCTCAAATTAGCTAATGGCTTTGTGGCTTGATTTTATAGATGGAAAAATATACATATTGTGAACCACTACATTAAATTATTATTTGTTTACAATTCATAATGTCACAGTTACTATGATTTATGCTTGATCCTAAATAGGAAAACTGACACCACAATATTTTTTAGAATGTTTGACTACATATGACAATGTTGAAATGTGCACAGTTTTGGAAGAAAAAATAACTAAAGAAACTATGCTAATCAATTACTTTCTATAACAATGTTTGTGAAAGTAATTGCCAGAATAAATTTTTGTAACATCAAAATAATCTTAAATACAATTTATTGACCCTGAATTTATCAATAAATGTATTGAGGAGGTATAAATATGTTTAGCTGTGTAAAACATAGTAGGTATCATCTATTAGATATAAATGGGTCATAATACATAGGGTCCAAAATCAGAGTCCACTTTGATAGGCAAGAATTCAATTTTTGAGCCATTAACGCTTGACAATTGTAAAATTAACTACTTCAGGTTTACCTAGATAAAGTTAACATTTTCCAGCATTTTATTATTACATAATTATTATGAATATTATTAAAAAATAGAGCCATTTATTGATGCCGAAGACCTCAGTGCATCTCCAGGACACCTGTAACTTTAAGATTTGCTAATGTTTGGATACTTACAAAGAATCCT